>NC_068988.1:16543425-16546411 GCF_001194135.2 Octopus bimaculoides | reverse complement strand
TATATATATGTACGCACATGGTCATAAACACCCATGCTTCTCTCTCTATATATATATGTCACAGAGATGAAGGGACTCAAAATAGATCCTACATTCTTTATGTTCGAAGTCTTAGATGTGAATTCTAGAAAGCACTCAGTGTTAAGTGAACTTGTTTATTTATACCATACAATTAGATACCGATAAACGGAAATAGAATTAGCATCGTAGGTAATTCCTCAGGCATAAGAAGTAACTCGAAATATCGCCTTGAAGAATCACAAGAAATTTGGAGAATATGACAAGAAGAACAAGAATGGAGAAAATTACATATTTTATTGATGGTTACACCGTACATTACAAACAATCGTTTTTAGTGTGCCAAAATATTTAGATATAGAGAAACGTATAAAATACCAGGAAAAACAATATCTCTGATAATTTATGCTAACACAATAATATCAAATTAACCCAAATCAAAGTCAACTGAGATAATATGTCTAATAGATGAGCACATAGAAAAAACAAAAAATATTCTAAGAAAATTGAGTTTAGTATTTAAAATCATCGTGACGTCATTATATAAAGAAAATATAAAAGAATAAGAAAATAAATATAGACATTCTACGTCACGACATTTAATTAGCTTGCTGCTAAAAAGAAATGCAATTATTATCAAGTGTCATTTATTGTTGAAATATCTAAATGCTTTGCTATATTTATTGGAATATTACATGTGGGCTTTCACACATTCCGTGTTCGAGTTTCAATCACAAGACATTAGTCGGTCCAGGGTTACAGTACAAGAAACTTAAGCGTCCATCTAATGTAGCTCAACCAGAAAATTCGTGGCTGCGAAGTGCGATTCTTGACCACACAATCAAGCGAAAATATATATTCTTATTTTGTCACTGCACGAAGACAGAGTCATAATATGACTGGAAATGAAAACGAGGATTCTCAAATAAACGAAACAGTAGCTTTAAATCTATAATCGCGTACTGCGTATTGTTAAAATTTCTTTTGTATTGAATGCACTTTACTTTTGTTTTTGAAAGAGAAATAGAGCAGAAGAGAATGAAAAATCAATACAGAGCGAGATTATTTTTCTGCACCCAGTTTTGGATTCAACACGATAAAAAAGTTTTAAATAATAATAATAATAATAATAATAATAATACTTTCTAATCTAGGCCCAAGACCTTGAAAATCTTTCGAGGAAGGAGACTAGTGCGTAACTGGGACTTATTTCATCGACTCTATGAGGATGAAAGGCAAAGTCAACTTCGGTGGAATTTGATCTCAGAACGTAGCGGCCGACGAAATACATCTAAGCATTCGACCCGGCGTGCTAACGATTCTGCCAGCTCGCTGCCTTCGTAATAACAACAACAACAATAATAACAATATAGATATTGAAATACCTGGGGATATGCGCATAAGTGACAAAGAACTAGGAAAGATTGACAAATACAGGCTACTAAAGGACGAAATTGTCAGAATGTGAACAATGAGGAGAGTGTCTGTCATTCCAGGAACCAAGTTCGAGAAATATATCATAGAAATCGGAATTGACTTGAGAGCGGTGCAGGCCCGAAAAACTGCTCTAGTAGGTACAGCTAGGATTTTGAGATTGGTACTTCAATGTTGAATGTCCTCCCACTATAATTATCAACCAAATATCGAAGCTTACATTGTGCGGAAGAGACCCTTTGGCACTTCTAACAGCAGGATGCTGTTCGCTCTCACAAAATCTACGAGAACAAACAAAACTGAGCGTTCTGAGAAGTAAAACAACAACAATACCAACAATAATAATAATAATAATAATAATAATAATAATAATAATAATAATAATAATAATAATAATAATAATAATAATGGTAATAATGAAAACAAGAACAAAATCATTATTGTTAATATTATTATTATTATTATTATTATTATTACGAAGGCGGTGAGCTGGCAGAATCGTTAGCACGCTGGGGAGAATGCTTAGCGGCATTTCGTTCATCCTTATGTTCTGAGTTCAAATTCTGTTCTGCTGAGGTCGACTTTGCCTTTCATCATTTCGGGTTGACAAATTAAATACCATTTGATGTGATCGACTATCCCGCTCCCCAGATATGCCACGCCTTATTATTATTATTATTATTATTATTATTATTATTATTATTATTATTATTATTATTATTATTATTATTATTATTATTATTATTATTATTATTATTATTATTCTCACACTCACGGAAGATTAGTATCTTCTGAAATTAAGCATTTAGAAAAATGCTCTGAGATTATATCCGTATAAATTGAGTCGACCACATGCATAAACATACCGTGACATAATTAGAGATAAAATCTTACGTACAAGCACATATAAAAGTATATGTACATGAGTGTGTTTATATATATATATATATATATATATATATATATGTGTGTGTGTGTGCGTGTGCGTGCAAGTTTGTATGTGTGTGTGCGTAATTGCCCGTGAGTGTAGGTGTACAAGTGTCTGCATATTTGCATGTCGCATATATGTCTTCAGACAGTTTCATTGTTGATACATTTATCAATACATTTTACAGTACATAACGATGGCATAATAAACTTACAGCATCGCTAATTTTGCAATGAAGTTGCTAAAGTTTTACTTCAGTACAAGACTCCATTCATTACATGAAATAAACTAGAACACCATATGATTATTAGTTTCTCATACAATATTGCTAATGAGGCAAAGTGATATTTCGTATTTTCAATTTTTGCTGTTGCAAAGAGATTTGAATGACTAAAAATCTCAATATGGTAGGATGGAAATTTGTCTGAGATTTCTCTACAGTAATACTAATAATAGAGCAGGATACGCTATTCGCTTAAAGTTTATAACATTAATGTTTAAAAATAAAAACTGTTGTCTATAAGTTCACATATTTGCAGAATTCCTTTTTGCCTAATTGTTTTTCAGCATATATATATATATATATATATATATATATATATATAT
>NC_068988.1:16541199-16543240 GCF_001194135.2 Octopus bimaculoides | reverse complement strand
GGGGGGGGGGGGCGTGTGTGTGTGTGGGTGTGTGAGTAGATGCTCCTTATGCATTCGAAAACTTAGTCACCAATTTTGACGTATGGGGTATCAAAAGATCCCGTAATCTTTCGGCTATCAAATGAACTATATTTTTTCTTTACACGTTTCCATTACAAAAATTTAACAAAATAATCTTTCTATAAGTCAATTATCGAAATCGATATTTTATACAACAGCGCAACATTTTCTACATGAGTGTGTACGTGCCTGTAAATGTGTGTGTGTGTTTGCGCGCTCGTTAGGCTGAGGGCTAAGATATAGGCCAGCGGTGTCCGTGAAGGTATGTCTGTGTGTGTCTGCCTTAGTATATGCATATGAGTGTATGACAGAGCGTATGTGTGTGCGAGGGTATGTGCTATAATCAGCCAATCAAACATACACACACACATCTACACATACATATACATATGTGTATTAGTGTGTATGTGTCTGCGAGTATGTGTGTGTGTTGGTGCGTTTGTTATATGTTAGCCCGATGACTGAGAAGTATATGCGTGTGAGCGTATATGACAGGCTATGTGTGAGTATACATACATTTTTGTGACGACTGACAAACACACACATACTCACACATACTCACACACATCAAGAGAGAGAGAGAGAGAGACGCACACACAGAGGGACAGGGATAGGCCTGATGTGTGCGTGAATGTATGTCTGTGTGCGATTCTTAGTATATGGAGCAACTATAATTATCACTGGAGAATATCTGCACGGATTCTATACATGGATATTTACTGTTGGAATGGAACTATACTCCAAGTACTTTTTTCTTCTTTGTTTTTTTTTCTTCTCCGTATCGCTCTCATTTCTTTCTGCAAATCTACTCATACAGATGTAATAATCTCTATCTTCTACTATTACCGTCTCCGATGAAGTGATACATTGAATTTTCCCTGAAACAGCTGTAAGACATTCCGCATAAAATATACATTTACTTATGCGATTAGTCTCTTTATCTCATTCTTATATATATATATATATATATATACATACATATATATATATATATACATACATATATATATACATACATATACATACATATACATACATATATATATACATACATATACATATACATACACACATATATACATATATATATATATATATATGTATGTATGTATATATGTATATATGTATGTACAATGAACGTTTTTTAGTTAAAATCCTTTAGTCGACAAATATTGATAAAGAATCTTCACAGAATATGAGGCAGTTATTAATATTTTTATTACCTAGTCGATATGTATCGGTTTTAATTGTTTACTTGTTGCTTGAAATAGCAGCTGAATTGAAAGTCAAATTTCAATTTATCATACTTTAATAGAGATGTGTGCACTAGCTAATATAATCGTATGTACATTGTGATGAAATGTGAGGATATACGATAGTCATGGGTGTATCAATTTTACTTTTCTGTCAGCTTCATCAGAACTGACGAAGAACTATAGGTCATATCCATAAAATATGTAAAAATACCAAGAACATCAATAGCAACTATCGCCACTACTGCTGCTGCTGCTGCTACTGCTACTACTACTGCTACTACTATTATACTAACATAACGCTACCTCTAACAACTGCAGTGAATTTTGTTTTAGAAGTTGAAATATGCCCCAAACACATTTTAACTAAACATTCATTTATGCCTGTATACTGTTTGGTGCTGTTACTTAAGAATTCTTTTCAATCTGGATGTCTAGTAGCGCAACTAATTCAATATGATGATGTTTCAGTTAAAAATACGGTTTTAAATCTGCCAAAAGTTACCATTTTTCTGTATTTCTCATTGGCAATACCTAGGGAGCTAGAAACGTAGCGTCTGGGCATCTGAGAGTGGGCGACACTGGGCAGATATGGTGGTTTTCCAACTTTTATTTTAAGAGAAAATAATTTTTTTCTCCAAGGTAACTGCTGTAAAATTGGCTAAGTGAATTTTTAAGTTGAAATATCTCACAAACATATTCTAACAAGCCTAAAGTTCATATATATA
>NC_068988.1:16539920-16541119 GCF_001194135.2 Octopus bimaculoides | reverse complement strand
ATATATATATATATATATAGGTTAGTTGATAAACCCAAAAACTCCCTGAAATTCCATGCAGATGTAGATGCACCTCCTGAATTTATATGCAGCTGTAGATGTCCTGCTTTCTGTCCCTTAGGCGATAAATGCCCCACGAAAAATGACGTGTGGAAATGTACAGTCTCCAAGGAAATTTATTTCCAATGATATACATATATCGGCTTGTGCAGCACCACCTTCACGGTCAAAATTAGTAACCACTATTCTAGCCTTAAATCTAAAGTGACAACTAACAGTAACTCTTTATTTAGGCTGATTCACCACCTAAACAATAACTCAGTTGCACACAGTTTAAAATGGTTCATTGTTAACTTCGTTAAACTATATAAAGGTCATAGCAACAAATGCTATCTGTGCATCACAGAAATCTTATTTCTTTATGCAATGCAGCAACTGCTTCGATGAGCATAGCGACGTTATGCTTATGTATTAACCTCTTGATGTACAGATGATAGTGCTTACCCCGATAATTCCTTAGCTAACCTTCCTATATCACCTAGCGCTTAAATTTCTTCTATGTATTTATAACATATCATTTTTTGAGCTATCTTTTATATATTCCCGTAAATTTATCATCTCTTTGTATCTTCATTGTTGTACATGAGAATTTGCAACACACCCGTCTGTTTCCACAGTAGTATCATTTCCGTTTCACATTTTACATGATCTGAAAGAAATTCGAATTAATACACATAAATGCAAAGCAATTAACAACACACGCATGCAGTATGGTGTTTTTCAAATGTGTAACACGTTTATTATATTCTGAGTTGTTTTGAGAATGCATTAAAATTCGTAGCTCTTTACCTTGGCAAATATTTTGCCTGCCTCCTTAGGATTTCTGTTCTGATTTATTCTGAATGTTACCGGTATGTAATTTGGTGTCATGTTCGTTCTTTAAACATTTATGATATACTTTCTTGAATTTTAATTAATTTTATCCCCATATCATAACCGTTGTACCAGAGCTATGACTTTCAATGAGGAAAAGGAATGGCTTGTCCTAGTGATCTGATTTACAACCATTGGTGCATATTTAGAATATATGAAGATATGTAAAATTAAAACTAAATCGCGTTTAAAATCAATAACTTAGCTTTCTCTCTCTCTCTCTCCACACACACACACACACACACACACACACACACACACACACA
>NC_068988.1:16537911-16539792 GCF_001194135.2 Octopus bimaculoides | reverse complement strand
ATATATATATATATATATATATATATACACATTATGTACACACACCCACATATATATACATGTGTGCGTGTGTGTGTATATGTTCCTCACTTTGGGTAAAAGAAAATGCGGGAGGATCATTTGATCATGACTTTATTCAACACGTCATTTCCTTTTGCGATTCACACACTTTTTGTAGCGGTTCTTCAATTTTTTATAAGCCCTGTATAAGAAATCACTAGGCTGAACCTCCAACCTGGTATCTCCTTATACCCTTAAAACCAGGAACTTCTCTGCACCCCTTTGTGATTACTATATATAGTAATCACACAAAGTGTTACAATGTAATTGATATTGTAAAATTAATAGACAAGAATACTTTCAGCAATTTTTAAAGCATTTTCAAATAAAAATTCAAAGGTATTTTCGATGTTCAAAATCCGAAAAAGCTAAAAGCCAATTTTTTTCAATTCTCTGTAGCTTAGTAACCAATGGAAAATTAGTACAAATGTATTTGCGGTAATTCAGCTAATGTGACCTGGTTTCTAAGTCGCCCCTCTCACACAATTTGCTTCAATACAGGAATACGGAAGCATTAACAATTGTGCTATTTCCAGGCATTTAATGTCATTTGAAACGATATTCTAGTAGAATTAATTCGGCTGTGGACAATTAGTTCAAATATAATCCATATAAATGCTAATATGGTCGTAGTTAAAAGCACTGTTTTGAAATAATATTACACATTGGTGAACAATTAACTCTATATTGATGAAAACTAACAAATCTATTCCCCAGCGGGAAGGAACGATATTATTTATTTTCTATACGCACTCACACACATATGTATGTATAGAGACATACATAGATGTGCGTGCGTGTGTTTGTGTATGTTTTAGTGTGTGTGTGTATGTATTATTTATCTATGTATGCATAAGTGGGGAGTTGTTTCAAGGTTCCAAGAAAAAAAGTAAAGTATAAGCAATACTATTCTATTAACCGACCTAACTATGTTAATATTTGACAACGGTGATAAGTTAACCATGCTTGGTTCAAGATATACAAGTGCAAACGTGTGCAGATATTTCAGATATGCATAATGATACACGATTACATGTTCCGTAGATTTTAGACACGAGGGACATTTAATTTCCCTTGTCACATTATGGTGAGAGCTAATTTAATATGCTTTATGTTAGACGTGTTCATAAGGTACTGAAGTCGAATAGATTGATTACAACTCAGTAGTAAAATATTGCCAGGGCAATTGCCTGCAAGTATATTGAGTACTAATAACTTATAAAGACACAGAAGACTACCTTGGAGGTGAATTAGATATGATTGTATTATAAAAGTAAAGTGAATATGGTAATGAAGGTGAGAGGACTTTTGTACCACTTTTGACGAATGCTGAAGAAAGAAAAAGAAGAAAAGAAAAAGTGTAAAATAAAGCGGAAGGAAAGAAAACGTAGACAGAAAATGGAGGAAGAAGGAAGGAGATGAAGTTAGAAGAGAAGAGATGAGGAAAAATGGAAAAACAAAGAAGAAGAAGAAGAAGAAGAAGAAGAAGAAGAAGAAGAAGAAGAAGAAGAAGAAGAAGAAGAAAAAGAAGAAGAAGAATAGGAAGAAGAAGAAGAAGAAGAAGAAGAAGAAGAAGAGGAAGAAGAAGAAGAAGAAGAAGAAGAAGAGGAAGGAGGGGGAGGAGAGACAATATGAAAGGTATAAAAGTAAAAAACAAATAAAAAGTAAAATAAAGAAAATAAAAAAGGAAACCAGTAATTTTAGAAGTAAAATGTAACCAAGAAAGTAGGGGAGGAGGAAGAGGAGGAGGAGGAAGAGGACGCGGAGGAAGAAGAGGAGGAGGTAGAGGAGGAGGAGGAAGAGGAGGAGGAGGAAGAGGAG
>NC_068988.1:16536022-16537482 GCF_001194135.2 Octopus bimaculoides | reverse complement strand
AATTCGATCATATATTAACTACCAAAATCAACGAATCGCAAATGGGAAATTACATCATTATTATCTCATTGAATTAGCAGAATGAAAACAAAATATCGATTCCTAAACAATATAATCTATTTTCATGACTTAAGCAAAATATTAGTCTTGCGTAATGACAAAGTAATTGTTTGCTCTGTGGGGAATTGCAACGTCAAAATACCGAAAAAGAAAAAGAAAGATCACAATTGAAATAACTTTGTAAGAGAAGTAAAGCCAATAGAAAAGAGTTCAAATTACAAATGAGAATAATTTGTGCAGACATTCTTTAGCTTTATACTTGTTTGAGAGTGGGTGCTAACATTTGTGGGTGCTAACTTTAAGCCGAACAAATCGATCCTAGTGCTTATTTTTCAAAATTCTGGTACTTAACAATTCGGTCTCTTTTTACCCACAGTCTACAAAATGGGATAGGTAATCTAATCATCAGTTCCCAGCAATGGTTGTGGAACACTAAAATAAATTCACGCACGCACGCGCACATACGCTTGCACACGGACGCACACATACGCTTGCACACTCACACACACACACACACACACACACACACACACACAAATACATATGTCTTTTACTTGATTTGGTCATTAGATTGTGGCTATGCTGTGGCACCGCCTTGACGAATTTTTAGTCGAATGACTCATGTCTGATACTTATTGCATCGCCCAGGTTTGCTCAACCGCTAGCTCATCCGGTTTTCTAGATGCGGTGGGGGACACACTCCTACACAAATACACACACACATACAAACATACATACATACATTCAAACATACGTACATACATATACGGCGGTCTTCTTTCAGTTTCCATCTACCTAATTGACTTACAAGGCTTTGATCAGACCCAGACTGTTGTAGAAGATACTTGCCCAAGGCTGCACACAGAAGGACTAAACCTAGAACCAGATTGTGTGTGTGTGTGTGTGTGTGTGCGTGTGTGTGCGCGTGACATTTGCCCAAGATGCCAAGTAGTGATAGCGAACCCAAAACCATGTGGTTGAGAAGCAAGCTTCTACCACTCAGCCCCACCTGCGCCTACAAATACAAATCAATCACAAATCAATTTCATTGATTTTTGAATATACAATTGTATTGTACAGAGTGTAGCGTGCATATAAGTGCAGACATATAAACATAATTTACTATACACTGAAAATGTAGTTTCATGAAGAAAGCCACGAAACAGGATTGCAAATGGTTAAATATCTATATTCATCTTTCATGTCCCCTAACTTTTTATGGTTTACATACTCCTCATGAAAATTTTATTGATCATATCTCCTGGATTTCAGTCGTAAAGACTCTCCGTTATATTCCTCTGTCGGGAGTATTACGTGGCCTATTAGCCGAGTGCCCTAGAGGAACCTTCTATGATATCCACACGATTTTATGAACCTATTTATTACATTAAGACTATATA
>NC_068988.1:16535308-16535918 GCF_001194135.2 Octopus bimaculoides | reverse complement strand
ATATATATATATATATATATATACAGACATGCAGGAAGTAAATAGACACCTTTAATTTTCAAAATTTCTGATCTAAGCGTCTTAATATGTTTGCAGCCCTGTAGAAGTTACAAGGTAATTATTCTTTTTTATTCCAGGTGCCAGCCATTATATTAAACATTTGCGAAGAGTAACCATGCCATGCACAAAAAATTCAGCAGGACTGTCAGATTTTCAAAGAGGTCGTATTGTTGGGCAATCCGAGGCTGGTCTTAGCCAGCAAAAAGTTGCCGAAAATCTTCAAATTCCTTTTGCTACTGTTAATAGAATTATAGCGCGATTCAAAAGTCAAGGAAGAGAATCAATAGATTCTCGTCCCGGCCTACCTGGGCCCTCGGAAAGGAAGCTTCACTGTTTGAAGTGTATTGTGGAAAACGAACCCCGTTTGAAGGCTTTTGACATTGCAAAACAGCTAGAAGTTAGTCTAAGAACGTGTGTTACATATTTGCATAAGCTTGAGTATTATGGACGAGCAGCTAGAAAACCTGTCCTTCAACCAATTAATAGCAAACAAAAGATTTCGAAAATTAAAGTTTCTATTTACTTCCTCATGTCTGTATATGTATATATA
>NC_068988.1:16506905-16535188 GCF_001194135.2 Octopus bimaculoides | reverse complement strand
ATATATATATATATATATATACATATATACATACAAGACTTTGAATTTTCTGATATTAGAGTTTGCATTTAACTCAATGCAATCATAATCCTTTTAAAATATAACCTTAATGATTTTATACTCGCCATAAAAATGTAATAAAATATTCAGTATTATGAAAAGTCTCAAAAGAAGTTTCAGAACTGCAGTGATATATTCCTAAAGATCTATCCATATATAGCATTATTGAGGGAAGTGAAGTCATATTCCTTCGAAGATCTGTTAAACAAATAACAAGAGCTATTGTTTTGGTAATTTTATATTCGCAAAGACAACAATGAAAGTGGATGAGAGAAATGATTTCTTTTATCAAATAACGAATGTAAATCAAAGCTTGAGTTTCAAACCGTTTTCTTTTTTATATCATCCAATTCTTCACCGATACGTTCAGCTTTATTTCTTACTATTTTGTCTTCTGTTGTTCTAACCGTGGTCTTTTCAATTCAGTTTTTAGTACCTGAATTATTTGTTTTTATCGTTTATTTTCTGATTAGATGTTCTTTAGTTAATTATCAACTGATTGGTAAACGTTTCTTTTGCTTTTAAATATTCATGTGTCCATTTATCACACTACATTCAAGAATTGATCAACGAAAAAGTTAGTACGAAACGTTTTGAAATAAAAAGTAAATAAAAATCAAGAAATAACGAATGTTATTTTAGCAAATCGTTTTTTGTATTCATTCGTAATATGTATCGAAAATACAATACGTTTTCTGATTGTGGTGCCAACGAATATTCACAATATATACATCGTCAACAGATGAGATCCATGTGCCCATTTATCACACTACATTCAAGAATTGATCAACGAAAAAGTTAGTACGAAACGTTGTGAAATAAAAAGTAAATAAAAATCAAGAAATAACGAATATTATTTTAGATAATCGTTTTTTGAATTCATTCGTAATATGTATCGAAAATACAATACGTTTTCTGATTGTGGTGCCAATGAATATTCACAATATATACATCGTCAACAGATGAGATCCAGAGATTCTCGATATAGAAAACACTTTGTAGCGTTCAAATGAATAGAACGTAGATTACAATGTATTTACGAGGAACCAAGGGTGACTATGAGAGGAATCCAATAACTTATTAATATATAAATATATATATATGTTTATACTTAAATATTCGTGGTCTGTAAATCTTCAGTTTTCGCCTTCTTACTGTTTGCATGTATTACATATATAGTATATCAAACTCAAGTTCTTATATTTAAATTGTTTATCCGCATAATTTCCCTTTCTCTCTCTCTCCCTATATATATATATATATATATATATATATGCATTGGGAATACTTACAATAAACAAAACGTATATACAAGCGCATATTATACATAAATATATAAATATGCACACATGCAAATATACATGTATACACATGTACTTCAAATTGTCTAGTTAACTTCAAAAAGTAAAAATTAGTATGTAGGCTCATACTGATGTTGATTAGATATTACGACTTCCATTACAGTAGAAATCCATTGGTGTATTCGTTGTGTTATGCTAATCATCAGTACTCTACAACAAATTTAACGCAATCATCCGGACTGTAAAAGATCATGTACTTAAAAACAGAATTATTTTATGTCGGACTTCCTGTTTATCGAGTGTCTACGCAGCCGCTTCTTGTAGAACAGATCCTTGTCACCACCGATTCTATTGTGCAAATTGTTCACTTGCCGTTTAGTGTTCGAAGAGGCGGGCAGCTGTCTTTCCAGAGAAAGGAGAGGATTAATAGTGAAGCGGAGAGGAAAGCACAAACAGAAAGACGGAAGTAGTGCCAACTCAAGCAGATTACTTTGAAAAATGGTTGGTGATAGGACATATTTTGAACGACATAAACTTAGAGATTAAGTGCCATATAAGCAGAATAGGAATATATGGTGCAGAAAAAATTGTCTTCATGTGTTAATATTGGAATGCCAAACACGTTTGGATTATAAAAGTCAATAAAACAGCATATTTTAGTAAAAATAACAACAGATCATAGTCACCAAGTATTTCTTGTTTCATCTCATGTAGTAGATTTTGTGTGCAACAAATTCTAGTTTCAGTGGGTGATAGAACCTATAACGGGTTCGTTGTGTTAGGTTGATAACCATAACTACTTTGTTTTGTGTCTTTGTGTAAATAAAATATTATTTTAATAGCTATATATGAATTTTAGTCTAATTTATTTTATATATTTTATGCTCTACCAAATCCATTCACAAAGCATTTGTCGGCCCAAGGCTATAGCAGAAAACACTTGCCCAAGTTACTACGCAGTAGAACTGAACCCCAAAACATGTGGTTGGGAAGCAAGCTTCTTGTTAGACAGCCACAAGAATTTCTAACACAGACACCGTAATTTTGGCGCGAGAGTTTCGCCAACTTAATCTTCTGCAACATAATTTTATTGATTACGGAAATGCAAAGTTGATCTCGGTGAGATTCGAACTCAGAAAGTAAACGTGTGATAGGCATACCACATGACATATCATTTTCGAATTGAGTACCTTAATGTTCACCATTTTCATGTTTGACACTGCGTGTGTAAAGTATCCATGTACAAATATTCACTTTCTATAAATCCAAATACTCTAAGGAAATATTAGAGAATTTGAAGGAGATTGTCTATATGTATAAATAACTGTTTGTTTGTGCCTTTTTGGCATAAAAACTAAAAAAGAGTAGAACATCCAGGTTTAAATCAATGCCGCAATAGCTGAGAGAAAAGTCTGCGAAAGTGGAAGAATATAGAATTACATTTTCGTATACATTCTGACGAACAAAATAAACGCGTAATCAAATAGAAATGAATTTAATGTGATTATATAGAAAGTATAAAGTGAATCTTAAAATGTATTAAATGAATTATTAAACATATTAAATGAATATTTGAAATCTAAACACTTTAACGTAGTAGAATAAACAAACGCAACGTATATACACTTGGTAATGGAATATATACACAATAACGAATACGTATATATTTACTACAAACCACTTGTATGAGGAAAACACACAGTCTGAAAATAATAGAATTAATATTGATTTATTTTATGGGCAATAGTAATAAGAAATTCTTATATTGGCACAAGGCCATATATTTTAATAGGGAATGAGGTGTAGTTCTATCTATTCTTCCCAAGATATATCAATGTCCTTATTTTATCGATATTCGAACAATAAAGGTAAAGTGGCCGCTGGGGAAATTTAACTTGGAACCTAAGCGCAATACACTGAACGTTAAAATGTATCTTACGAAACATTCTCTTAACTCTGACGTTTAGTACAATATTTCATAGTGATAAGAGAAAACATAAAACTGAAGACGAGAATTTATTTCAGTTGTGCAGGAAAGGGCAAATATGATAAGATGGATAAAGGCAAGGTTAGTAATACATGCCTCATTTAGTATTTGTATCTAATACAGACGCATAGATTTGATATGGGGTCAGGGTTTAATCGTTAATATCATTCCAGTTTTAAACGGTATCTTAATATCTCGAAAGTGTGTAGATGTTGAACTCGGCGTTATTTGATTTTAAATTCGATGGTACCGAAACAAATGTCACAAGTTATTTTGTGTGAGGTTTTAGTGTTTTAGCTAAATCCTTGTCATCGTTATAAGAATTTCAGCAACACAGTTGCACGTGAGAGTAGTAGCGAAAGCGGAATCAAAGATTGGATTTTGTTCTTGTTATAGCCACTTTTTTATTATTCTTGTTTGCAACGGATCCATCGTCTTCAAATTGTTGTTTTAGACCCGGGCCAGATTCGATACTGACTAGACTTTAAAATGAAAAACATGAACTTTCCGTAAATATATCGAGCGTTGCATATTTAGAATTATCTTAACAAATGTGTTTCTCCTGATTTCTTTTTTCTTTTTACGTTTCATATCTTCACGATTGAGCTAAAAGGATAGTCAGTCCATCATTCATCAAATTGATTGTTATTAGAGACAATGCGAGTTTCGACTTAACAGACTTATAAAGAGGTACTGAAGGGGGAGTATTTTTTACACGCACACACATACACACACCATATACATAGATACATACCTGCATAGATGCAACAAACACAGGCACACAGGCACACACGTATATGTATAATATATATATATATATATATATATATATATATATAAATAAACCCATCGGTGGCTGGCTGACATGATACAAAATTGGATGATAACACTTAGAATATTTTGTTGTTTGTGGTCTGAGTTCATATCCTACCAAACACTTCTCATAGTTCTTGGCTCAATTATGGCTAAATACCAGTTGAGCACCACGATAGATTTATATCAATATTATATATCGGACGAATGAACGGATTTAAAATAGCAAACATTTCTGGTTTGGTAATATAAATAAAAGTCAAGTTTTGAAAACAATTTAATCGAATGTAAAATTCCCGAAATTACGTGGCCAAGTGCCAAATTCAGAAATAGTATAGTGATGGAGTAGCAAAGTCTGTAGAGTGTTGTGCCGATATTAGAAACAATTATGATTGTTATTGTTGTTATAATTATTATTATAATGACAATGCGGCGAACTGGCAGAATTGTTAGAAAACCGGGCAAAAAGCTTAACGGTATTCCTTCTGGCTCGTTATCTACTGATCATCTCAAATTCTGGCGTGGTCCAGTTCGCCTCTCATCATGTTGGTGTCGATAAAATTAGTACCATTTCAGCGCTGGGTTTGATATTATCAAATTCTCCCCACCCCACCCGAAATTACTGGCCTACTGCTAAAATTTGAAACTAGTATTAGTGGTAGTAGTAGTAGTAGTAGTAGTAGTAAGGCGGCGAGCCGGGCAAAGTTATTAGCGGGATTTCGTTCGTCCTTACGTTTTGAGTTCAAATTCCGCCGAGGTCGACTTTGCCTATCTTCCATTCGGAGTCAATAAATTAAGCACCAGCTGTGTACTGAGATCGATCTAATCGACCGACCTCCTCCCTCCAAAATTTCAGGGCTTGTGCCTAGATTAGAAAAGATTATTATTATTATTATTATTATTATTATTATTATTATTATTATTATTATTATCATCATTGTTGTTGTCATAATCATCATCATCATCATCATCATCATTATTATTATTATTGGAAGAACCTTTACATGTCGGAAAATAGTTTTAATGACATTGCTTCTGGCTCTTTGTTAAAATTTCCGAGTTCAATTTCAGCGAGGTCCAATTTATCTTTCATTCATTTGGTGAGCGATAAAGTTACTACCAATTAATCACTAAGGATGATATAATCGATTTTACTATCTCCTTGAAATTGTTGACTTAGTACCAAATTTAGAAAGATTATTATTATTTTTTTTAATCATTTGCTTTTGTTTTAATTAAACAAGCTGCAGGCGTGTCTCAATCACAAACGTCAAGAAAAGTCGAGATGAAGTAAAATGCAACTGAAAACGTTTATACTAGTATGATATTAAAGAATTATCTATGGAAATTTTACAATAAGCCTAAATATGCTAGTGTTTAGATCTAGAGGAATTTAGGTAAACTATGTGTGGTTATCAAGTGTATGATTTTTTGCCATTCACTTATTTTGTGGGAGGTTTGTGAGCTGGGTCTGCAACGTACATCAAACGGTGTCTTTTCAATTTGATTTTTCTCACTGATATCTCGTCATTTAGCTCAAAATTCCAGACTAGTCTGTATGCTTATATTCCTAACGCTGATAACGTCAGTATTCTAGACATTTTGAGGTGTCTTCCGGTTATCTTTGTAAGGGAGAGTATATGCGAGGAATAGTGACCAGTGTGTGTATTTAGCTGTCCTGTCCTTTGATAGCAAGTGCTCCGAGAGTGCCAGTTGACCGAATCCAGTGTTTGTGTGGTCGATTGTGTTTAGACGTTACGCATGCACGAGACGATGTTCTGCTCTTATGTCCCCAGTCTTGCATCATCATCCTTTTGGCGCCGGCGAAATAAGACCAGTTGATTACTGTGGTCGATGTAATCAAGTCTAGTAATCACTCCTCCTACAAATTGCAGGCTTGGTGCCTATAGTAGACAAATTATTATTATCCTGTGTCCGTAAGCAAAAGCAGGGTGTTGTACACATTTGTCTTAGTGTGTTTGTCTGCGGGTTTGCAAAATTACTGGAAAGCGGCTGAATGAATTTTCACCACATTTGCCAGAAATGCTCATTGGGTGAATTATTCGAAATGATGAACATTTAGTTTGATTACCTTTAAAAGAAAATTTCTCTTAAATTAAAAATAATTGAACTTACGAATTTTCCGATAAGCACGTGGTCATATTATCTTGTTCATTTTCTTTTCCATATGAATTAGCGTGTGTATAGATCATGGTGTAGCTTCGCGCATTGACACGTGTGGGTGCATACATACATAGATATGCGACTATCTGTGTGTGTGTGCGTATGTGTGTGTGCGTATGCGTGTGTGAGTGCGTATGTGTGTATGTACAGTGAAATATTCGTTTATACACGACTTCATTTCTTAATTTCACGGCAGCATAAATACCTATAACGGTGATATTTAAAAAAAAATTAAATCGAAGTCACAAATTTCCTCATAAGCAAGTGGTCATATTATATATTTTTCTTTTTACTTTCTTTTGCATATGAACTGACCCTCGACTGCGTGAGTATAGATCATGGCTTATGCGCTTAGACGAGTGTGCGTACATACATACTCTGTGTGCATGTGTTTGTGTGTATGTGTGTGTGTGTGTGTGTGTGTGTGTGTGGACGCTTACGTGTGTGTGTGTGTTCACTGATGGATTCGAGGGTTTCGTTTATTTACGAGCTCATTTCTGAATTTTCCCGGAATAGAAGTACTTTAAAAAAATAATTAACTCAGCTAAATTAAAAGTATGGGTAAGCAACGCATGTAGGTCACATGTGCACAGGGTATGCATCGCACCTCTGATGCCTTTTTCGTTCATTATTATTATTATTATCATCACTTATGGTTCTCTTTCGTTATAACACTATACCGGCTTACACTCTGTGTTGAAAATTGATAATGACCAACATTAAGTAATGGTCAGACACGCTTTTAACATGCTGACATTCTGCAAACAGCAAAATCAGAATAAATCGGTTCTTCATTTGTGTGCATGTATATATATATATATATATATATATATATATATATATATATATATATATATATTAATTTCCTCTTTGTTCACAATATTTGTTATTGTTCATATTGATGCTGATTCTGCTTTCTCTCACAGTCAAAATAAAACCAATTTTCAATACATAATATACTTTGATTTGCTCTTTGATTCCTCGCAGATTTAATCTTTCATTTTTACACTGTCTAGACCCAGAAAAAAAAGATCACAGAAGTCCATATAAATGTACACAGTATGTATGTATGTATATAAATAAATATTTTAAAATTGGAAAATACAAGCCTCTATTGAATATACTGGCGTCACAAATTTAAATTACCCATTCATTTGAAAATTGTAAATAAAAAAAATTTATATGCTGTGTGTTTTCCCACATTTTGGTATTTTTAGTAAAGCACATAATACGTTCAATAGCATATGGTTTGACCCGTTACGGAGCAATGCGAAAATAAACATTATTCTAAATTAGTTAAGTATAATCATTACATGATGTTTATTATGCTTTTAACTTTTAATTTTATTTGAATTACGCAGATAAACATTTCTGGGTCATTGGTTTATTCTTGCTATATTTGTTCTATATTTGGACAACATGAATATATATTTTTTGTATGTGTTCATTGTTTATAGCAATTTACTTATCCACACACACTTACCAATACACACCCATACACATTATATATGCGTGTGTGTGCGTGTGTGTGTGTGTCTATGTGTGTGTGTAACCATTGAGCTCTGTAAGATATATTATATAGATTACTATAAATACAAAGGACACAAATTACAAAAGCCAAACCATTGAATAAATCTGTTTTTACTAGGCTGAAAGAAGTTTATGTTTAGGAATGGAATGCACAATAAAAATATGATTACATGAATGACAGAAACAAGGAGGACAACGAAATCATGAAGAATAAACTAATAAAAAAGAAACTGCAAATTATTCAATGTCATCTCATAGTTTTTGGATCACATGTAAAGCATGGGATACAATGATCAATGAGGTCCGTTTTCATAGTGTTAAGAGAATAGGTGATATATTTTTATTGCATAGTACGTCGTAAAATGACGAAGGTCTTCTCCCGAATGAAGAATTAAACTTGGTAGAGAAAGCTGATAATTCGCTCATCAGATCATTTGCAGTCTTGCTACTTAGATCGACTTGCTCTTCTTTACGTTGAGAAAATGACAGTTATGTGATAGCTCCAATGACACATCATAGCACATTGAATGCCGGACCCCTCATCTGATTCTCTGTGCCACTTAATCAGCTTAACTACCGGTACATTATCCTAAATCGCTACGCTCGGAACTCTACCACATATTTAAATCTGTTTAAGATATATATAACTTAAGTTGATTTCATCTTCACGGTACTTTATTGCGTATTTTGTTCAGAGGTAAAACTTACCAATTATATGTTATTATATATAATACATATATTATAATGTAAAGAACACATAGAGCGAGATAAGAGCAGTGATGTAAAGCTTACACATTTGTAAAAAATCGTATGTAGTACCAGGTTTCTATCTCTGAATGTTTCTTTTTAATTATGAAAAAGCAAATCGTACTACTTAGCTTTTCTCGTGTCATTTTAATGATTTAAGACTGGAAAATTTATACCTCTGCAATTTCTTTAATTAAAAGCAATTTTTTCCATCCTTGTGTACTTAATTCAGCCATGCAATTGTCCATGAGAGTATAACGTGAATGTTACCCGCATATCTTGTTATCGAAATTTTAACGACACCTTTCGGTAAAACAGCAAATTCTATCTAGCAGAATCATCGAATACATGCGAAGCTTAATGATGCTTACCGCAGTAGAAGGAATCTTGAAATGAAATTGATAATTTACGCCATGCTGTTTTCTAAATTAATCGAGCCAAGTGTTTGCTGTTGCATTATTAAGAATGTTCATCAACTTATGAGTAATAATTCTAAAATTAATAACAAAGCTATTCAGGCTTAATAAAACACGATAACGGCACTTCATGTGTGCAACATTTTTAGATTGGCTATTTTGAGAGGATTTCTAAAACCTGAATTAATTTCTATTGTTTTGTTTCATATTTCATATAAGGAAGCATTTTCTTATTTTTCGTTCATTTTTAAAACTTATGCTACTACTATACTCTGAAGTCTTTCAGGTTCTAAAATATTATTTGTTCTATGCACTGCAACATTTTGAATAACTCCAAGGAATTGAAGTTAACTCTGGTGAGTGATGAAGTTTGATTTTTCGGGGAACTGTTAACTCATAAATCGCATTTTTGTATATAATAATACATCTAATTTTTTCATCTATGCAAATATTCAAACACGAAATTCCAAGGTATGGATAGCCTACATTGAATCACAGGACAAATACTCTCTTTCAGGAAAGTCAAAATATATTGAGATGTTTTGTAAATGTAAGAATTAATCGGCTCACTTTTCGTAAAACAGCCCAATCCAAACCCGCACTTTACACCATTCGAGTTTTCTTTGTAATATGAATATTTCACAGGAGTATAGCTTTTGTAGCATTGCATTAGTAAGTTGACATGTAATTTTCATTAAAATTTACATTGAAGTTCATTAAATTGACTACATATTTCCTGTCACAAGATCACGTCTTTCTAACGGAATAAAGAGAAAGGTTCTGGAGGAAAGTTTTACTCGATATCACACTTCAGAATCTATTTAATGTTGGCTGTTGTTTCTAGAGTGTTGTGTTACTTACCACGACTTCAGTTATGCGATGGTACTTTTTCGGTATCTATTCGAGAACTTGACTCAAGATGAAGAAAGCTGGAACACTTCTATATGGCATTCCGTTCGACAATTTTTAAATTCCACTAATCTAATGCCCCTACTTTCATTGTCTATCGAACTCTAAAGAGTGTCAGATTAAGTTGGCTTTGGCGTAAATTACAGAACGGATAATCAGATCAAATACCACCAGACGCTCATTCTAACATTGTAAAACATTGTAAAAGGCTGCCAATTCACAGGTTCCATCCAAAAGTATAGTTTTGTGCCTACGTTGGCTATCAATGACGGATGGTCATCGACAAATTTGATGGAGTACTTGTCAAAATACTTTCAGCTATAAAGTTATGTATGCTTACCATCTGAGATCAAATACCAGTGCTATACTGTAGTCGAATACAATGTCAACATCACTGGTATGCTGTTATTATCTTTGACTAAATTCGTTAGCGTGTATCAGTGACCGACTGCAGTATAAACTGTAGACCATGCTCCTGCGTAAAACCTTTGTGACTTTGTATCAAGTGTATGAAACATTATTTATCTGCATCTTTTTGTCGCCACTTGTAACAGTGATTTGAAAATTAAACATTCAGTGATGTACAATTCAAATCTATATTAACATAAGTTTTTTTTTCTTCCATTTCCTTTCCATTTTTAGAACATACATATCTGACGATAATGCATGTTTATTTCTAATAGGTATGCATTATTATCTGAATAATTTTTTCCCTTGTGCTCCTTGCGACAAACGGTGATCAGTTACCCTAAATGCATACAAAGTATGCTGTGACATATTCCGTGCTTTATCAACCTGTGAGATTTATCAAGCATGTAATATGCCACCTATTTTGTTCTGTCGTTTATTAGAACCGACAGGCATCCCGACCTATGAAGGACCTTTTCACTAAACAGGAAAATAGTGACAATGTAATTAATTGCTTCTTTAAAACCTCACATATTTGTTGCGGTTACTTAATGCGCAATGCTTAACTACATGCTTTAATTTCTTGTTGGAAGATTTTGATTCTATTCAGCCATAATAAAACTCTTTACTCTTAGCTAGTGTTGCGATGTTTATTCATAAATTTTTCCTCTGTCCAAATTTTTCAGAGGTTTTTGTTATCATGTTAGCTTTGCAAAATGTTTTTCTTAGATTTTCGCTTTTTCACAATTTCTTATCAACAGTCTGCCACTTTAGCTACTCTTTTGAACTCGGTGGATTGCTTTAAGACAAAAACTGTTTTATATGTGTGAATGAGTGAGCTACAGAGAAAGACAGCGAGTGAGAGAGATGGGGAGAGAGAGATCATGTTTGTGTGTGCTTGCAAGAAAGGGAAGGAGATAGAGCATGTGTTTTTCGGTGTTTTGGATTGTTTGTATCAGTTTGCTAACGCAGTTTCATAGCTTCTTCTAAATTCCTTTCATTCCACGTGGAGCATTGGCAACAGTATGCATTTCTTCCCAGGTAAATGCCTGCCACTGTTTCAGCTAAGGTACACCTTCCCCATGTTGTTTTTGGTCTGTTACAATTCCGTCCCTCTTGAGTTGTCTATTGGAAGGTTTGAATTGTATTACTAGATAGAGTTTCCGTAGGTTTGCACCCCAGCCAACCCATTGTCTCCTCCTAATATTCATTTCGCTAGTTTGCTGGTACGTCCATTCTCATAAGGCTATTTGTGGGTCTATCTTGCTACTTTACCTGAAGGATGTTCCGGAAACTTGTTGAGGGCAAACTTACTCAGACTCTTCATGGTTACAGGGGAAAAGTCTCAATGTCGATGTTAAAGACTGAAATTTGTTTTACTTAAAGCAGGCTGTGATGTTTGGGAACGTCTGAACATCTTGAAGGCAACTGTAGCTTTGCAATCCTTGCTTTTAAATGATGATCTATTCCACCTTTTTCATTGACAACGCTTCCCAACTATGTCACATGACTGACATCTTCACTTCCATCTGTTCTGACTGTGAACCTGATATCATTGCCTGCATGCACTATCCCGTCTTTCTTTCACCTCAATTTTGGTGTTCATGGCAATTTTCATAGATGCTAACCTCATTACTTGGACCTTCTCTTGCCTGTCAATGCAACACCGGGACGTTATCGGAGAAGTCGATATCTTCTAGATTGTTGAATAGGGACGATTGTGCAACTCTGGGTTGTAATTCGGTTACTTCTTTCATTACGCAAACAATTCAGCTGCCACAAGAAAAGCAGCGATAAATAGTAGACGTCCTCGCTTCACGCCATGAGAACACTGAATGGTTGTGTCCGAATTCTATAACGTACAACTTATGGTGTTTATCGTGTCATGCTTATACTTGTAACTTCTCGAAACGAAGTAATAGTTTTGTCTCTGATACCAACATTTCAAAGCGATCTGCACAGTGTATGCTATTAGATGCCTTCCCATAATCGATAAATGTCACGTACATCTAGGTCTTTCATTTCAGTGAGTGTTCGATGACCGTTAGCAATGTAGTTCTTTGCTCCGTGCATATCGCTCCTTTTGGAATACTGCCTGCTCATATTCGTAAACGTTTATGTTGTAGTTTATTCGATATTTTCTGACTTCTATTAAATAGTTTTAAACTGTTTACGATTGCAAAGAGCCCTTAAATCTTTTGTTTAGTTGTTACTTTAACTAGAATCTGTTTTCTTATGTGTGTATGTGTGTGTGTGAGTGTGCGCGCGTGAGCCTGTCTGTCTGTGTGTATGTGTGCGTGTCATTTAATGTTTCCTTTCTGATTTTTTGTCGACAAATCACTTACCGCCCATTTGAAAATATTATCACTCATCATTTAAAAAGCTACAGTACTGATACTCGTCATCTGACTTTCTTTACAATTCAGATCTGTTACACCCTAACATTTTCCTTATTTTCTGTTGTACATTGTGTGAAACATTAATATTTCACTTACGTATTTTGTCTAATATTTTTTTTTTATCATTTTTGTTTGATATAACATAGATTTAGTGTCCGTATCTCCTTTTCCTTTCTTCAAGGTTACGTTGACTCTCTTTTCTAAGCCACATCCAATACCAATGGTACAACTCCAAGCTATTCTTATACAAAAGATGGTTGATTTTCATTCCATAGCTCTTTGTCTGCACGCAATCTAGTTTAGTTTTTATCCTTTTTTGATTTGAGCGCAAATCAAAAATAGGTAGAGAGATAAAACCACACTGGAATATTTTTCTAGTAGCAATTGGGTATTTTTTTTTTTTTTAGCTTCCCGTTATTTTTGTGTATGTCTACATAACCCTTTACAATTTGCTCATGCCGAGTTTAATTGCAATTGCTTGTTATTGCTGTTACTTTAAGATTTCATCATCAAATCTTGGATCATGGAAAAGTCCATACAGAACTCAGAAAGTCCTACTTTGAGAACATTTGTTTGCTATTGCCTTTTTGGCAAAAAGGTAGGTTTTTTTTTATTATTTCGTCTATTTGTTTATTACCAATTTCTGTATTTAGATATTATCATCAACACAGTTTTTGTAGTTAAATAAGCTTTCGGAAACCAAAATATTGTAGATTTGTCGTATTTTATGATTTCTTGTTTCCTTTTTTCTATGCCAGATTTTCCAGTCAGTGAAGCAGACTTGAATAATTTGTTTGTTCATTTTTCTCTTCCAATATGCTATCAAATAATTTTGCTATTACGCTATGTGTAATTATTATTACTGCTAGATGTTTGAGATTTCTAGGATTTTATCATTCCCTATGGCCATCTGATATCTTTTCCTTACTGAAGCGGCTGAGCTATTTATTGAGGTGGGATATACACGTAAGTGCGGTATTCATACTGTTAGACAAGATATTCCCTTGTGATAATTTCGCTCTCTATACGCTTCCACGAAATTATTCTGCTTTTAATATTACATTGCTATCCATTTTGCTTTGCCTTGTAAATATAAACGTTTTAAGCTCGAGTGGAACTCATTTTTGTAAACTGTTTTCACTGCCGTCATCAACCTCATTATCTCCATCATCAACGTATGCAACGCCATGTTCCCACGGTGTGTGCAGTATAGTGTTTTGACGCTGTAGTGTTATCTCCGTTTACTCCATCCGTCCTCCCTTTGTTGTAGAATTTATAGTCTTTTATGTTATTCTACATACATCCTTCCAACACTTCTCCAACATATAATTCACAACTTATTCTACAGAGTAAATAATCACATCACATCACGATATCGCAGATACTGCACTGAACTTTTCGCAGGGACAAACGTACAGGTGTTTTTGTAGTTTTCCACAAATAATATGACCACTTTGAGAAAATAATGGCGCTAGCTCACTTTTTACTCTGAAATTCCATTCACCAAACTTTATTCTATGCTGACTCACTGTTTGTGAGATGTGGAACAAAATACCCACATTTAGTGCTAGTGTTGCATTTCTTTTCTACGGTGTGTTGGTACACAGAAGACGCGTTCAAATAACCGCTTGCTTTATCTTTATATCTGGTATGATGAGTTCATATCTATTAGTCATACAGCACAACTAACTCAGAGTACAAATGGCATTAGAACTCCTAAATTGTAACGACTAAAACTAGCTACATTTCTAAATACATTACGAGCCTTAGCTTTTAAAATAATCCACGTAATTAAGAATATTAACTCTTAAGACTTTAATTTTGTTGAATTGTATCTTCTTTTAGTGTTAAATTCGAAGTTATTATAGTTATAGCCCTTTAGGCTGAACCCTACGCGATACACTGCAGTCATAAGAGACATTAATATTTTCTGTGTAGTCTCATGAAACGTATTAGCAATTAATACAAGATCATCTGAAAAATTTGCTGCAGTTTCATTTATGCATGGGTAGTTTGAGGCAGGCAACGTTTACTATTTAACGTATATAGCGGCACTCGAAGTATATAATCTTGATAGAAACGAAGTGTGCTTAAGTAACACCATAAAAAATTCCTGCAATCAGAAAAGAAATCTCTGTTTCACCACCAGAAGTGTGAACAGGGAAGATTCAATATCTGTAAAGCAATGTAATGGCATCAATAATCTGCTAAGGCATACTTTATAGCTAGAGTCTCTCAAATATTTTCATTCAATGAACATAATGGAAAGCCTATTTAATATTCACAAATATTAATATCGCTTCTTCATTGAAATTAGTTATTTTTGCAATGATCCATCGAATTATCAATATCTGAATCAAGGTTGATTTGGCAGGACAAACCCATTTTAATTTTTCATTAGAATCTGTTCAACATTTGCTAGACGACGATTTAAAATTAACTTGTTTTACGGCTTTGAAGCAATGAGGAGAAAAACTATCCTACAATAGTTAGTTGGCAGTATGATGTCTGTTTCTTTTGAAATGCAATTACTTGTCACTTTTATGCAAACAGATGGATATAATGAGTTCAAACTTTTCTCGTTTCAGATACGAAATAGTTGTCATAATATACAGACTATTTCCATATGATACTAGGGATAATATCAGAAGTAAAGTCATGGATTGTTATAAGAGAATTAAGCTCAGTTTTGTTA
Organism: Octopus bimaculoides; assembly: GCF_001194135.2. Taxonomy (NCBI): domain Eukaryota; kingdom Metazoa; phylum Mollusca; class Cephalopoda; order Octopoda; family Octopodidae; genus Octopus; species Octopus bimaculoides. The sequence goes on along the minus strand of NC_068988.1, from coordinate 16,519,739 downwards.
AACGAAATTAATATTTCTGAAATTTGAAGGATGACAGGAAGCACACATTTTAATATTTCTCCATTTGCGGCATTTCTTGCAGCATATACGTTCTATGGTCATATGCCGCCAAGGTCAGTTTTGCTTTCATCCATTCGGGTTTAATAGAATTAATATCAGATGAGTCCTGGAGTTGATGCAATTGACCTACCCCATCACTTAAAATTGCAGGCCTTATGCACACATTTGAATCCATTATTGTTGTTGTTGTTTCTAGTTGTTTTTGTTACTCGGAATGCTCGAACGGTTTCAATATTATATCATTTAGTTCATGAAAAGTGCTGCGTGTTTGTTGTTCAACTACTCACAATTTAGGGGCAACTGATGATTTGAATCTTTTCCCATAGTTTTTCCGGCGGAGTCAGGAAAAAAAGGAAGTGGGATAAGAATCTACCAAAGTACATGATTGGTACTTTATTTTTGAGTCCCGCACTGTAGGAAAGTAGTTTAGCTGCTTTTAGTGCAGAGTGCAAAAACGGAGAACAAATACCCAGAGGAGCAATACAACTTGATTTTCAAGTGATTCTGGCATACATACATACATACATACATACATACATACTTGAGTTTATACATACATATTCATACAGGCATATGTAAAAAAAAATACTGGAGCAGTTTTGACTCAAGAAAAAACTTCCTGTCAATTTTTTAGTGATCAACTTGAATTATGAGAAAAACCTCGATAGATAAAAGAACATGCACATATTCATATAGGCATCAGCACATACATATATGCAAACATAAATGCTATTTTCGATAATTTAGTATGAATTTATAGCAATCATAAGATTAACATTGCGTTGCTGGTTTCAAGATTTACTACACATTAAGCGAGGCTATGAATGATTTTTAAAACCAACGCTTAAATTCAAGTTTTGTTAATAGTATCCGCGGATGATAGCATCTAATGAGCTGTCTTGAGAACAATTGTGCGTTTAACAGGTCCGATATATTGCAGTAAATGTCGAAATGCTAGGAGCACTATAAAATTATGTTTCACTGTTTCTAGTCAATTTCTATCTTACATCAGATAATGATAATATATTCTAATTTATTCTTTACGATACTGCTACTAAATCTAAGTTCGTGTGTTTGAGGATTGGCAGGCACCAATCAATTGATGATCAATACACGAAATAAACAATTCAGTTCAGAAACGTATGGAATAATGGAGACTCACAACAGTCTGCCGAACTATTCGTAACGATTCGTACTCTTTAATAAAATATTAGCCTTAACCGACTAGGGAGAACGAGTAATCTTTGCATTTATGTTTCTTCTCAGGGTAATGGCTGCATAAAGGGGATTCAATAATGTGTTACGATTGAAACTGAATTGCGGATTTTAACTGCTACTTTCCCCCAATTTATGGACCTCGACATGTCAAAAACTTATAATTGCAAATGCAATTATTTTTAAATCACAAACTTATGTGATTTAAATGCATAACCGATAGATGATCAAGTCTCGCCAACTCGTAACGAATATTCACCCATCTACATGCTTATATAAAATCTAATGCCGCCGAGATCTATAAAATAAGTACCATTATCGGTTTATTCCCTTCCCTGAAGTTGCAGGCCCTGTACCAAAATTTGCAATCAATATTGGTATCAAATTTTGGTGCAGGGAGAGTAAATTCGGGGGAGGTATTAACTCGAGTACATCGACCCTAGTACTCGAGTGGTTCTTGTTTTATCGACTTTGGAAAGATGACGGGAAAAGTTGATCTTGGTGGAATTTGAACCCAGAACCGAAAGACGGACGAAGTGCCGCTAAGCATTTTGCCCGGCGTGAAAACGACTCTGGCTGTTCGCAGCCTTAGATAGAGAGAAATTTTAACACATACGCACGTACATATGCATAACCCTACCACACACATACACACATATTTATACACATATATGTATGTATATATAGAATCGTATTATTGCATAGTAATCGACAAACAGTGTGTATGTATGTCAGCATGTATATATGTGTGTGTTGCTGAGTTGAGGATCTGCAATATATTAAGAATCTCGCATTGACTATTGTGTTGTCATCTTTATGTTTAGATAATAGTAGCTAATGAAGATGAAAGAATATTAATTTGAAATTTTGTCACAAGGCCAGAAATTAAAGAGGAGGGAGATAATCGATTTCATCGACGCCAGTACTCAACTGGTACTTATATTATCGACCCCGAAAAGATTAAAGTCCAAGTCGACATCGGTGTAATTTAAACTCAGAATGTGAAGACCAGAAACATGCTGTTAAGCATTTAGCCGGGCATGTTAAAGATCCAGGCGGCTCGCCACCTGAAGATCAATGAATATCGCCACCATGGACCCCAGGCAAATTCGAAGATATTTATTTCTATATAGGGACTCCCAACGTGAACGAAACTTATTTGAATTTTAAATTACTTCTCATAAATGGGGAAAATAGTTTTGAATTTATTATGGATTCTTAATTAAAAATAAAGCATTTCTTTTTTCTTGTTCAATAACATTAGACAGAAAATAAATTTCATTCTACTGGCATTTGAACTTTAAAAAATGTAGGACACTCATACATATGGAATCATCTTTACTCTGGATTACATTAAATGAGGTTCTTCGATACTTGTATTACATTTTAACAATAATGTAATGGTAATATAAATAACAGGGAGAAATCGTGAATTTTAACATCTATAATAATTTTCATATATTATCTCGCATTTATGCTCCCATTTTCAAAACTTTCCACATTTCCTATAGAATATATGATCTCCCGAAGGCAGAAATGACTTGAATAGATTCGAATCAGCATGACATATTGTGAGCATCAATAATTCACGTTGGTTTCTAACATTCGTGTTTGATTTTTGTTTTACTTGTAATTCATTTATTATACTTTTTTTACATTCTTTATCACCGCTTGCTTTCTTCGTGTAGCTTTTTCTATGATACATTCGATATAATAATATTGTGTATTGACAAATGCTTCAATTAGATACTGGGTAGCTATTTTCATGCTATTAATGCAATGTTATTGTTCAACTCTATAAAAACACATCAAGCATGTGATATCTGTAGACTGTTTAAACATGTGAACACATTAATCGTTCGTATCAACATGGGTTACCATAATAATCTATATTAAAAGATTATAGTGAAATGTAAAGATTTAATATGTGCGTTCGAGTTTTCCTGTAACCGGTCGATGCTTGCCCTATTATAATTTAAATTATGTTTCACTAGTAATACTCCTGGAAATCCCACGGTTATTTTGAAGAATTTAAGATAGCTGGAAGCTTAAGGAGTACCACAAAATACAGCGTTTCTTTTCATTTCTTTTTTTAATCTGCAAATATTATACTGGAGATGGTGTAATATTTGGTGTGTAGAATCACACAATTCACTCTGCTGTAGAAATGAGTTGCAACGTCACAGGTGCCAAGCTGTATCGGCCCCTTGCCTTTCTCTTGGATGACACTGGTAGCGTGGAGAGGGGAGGCCGGTATGCATGGGCGACGACTGGTCTTCCATAAACAACCATGCCTGGACTTCTGCCTTGGAGGGTAACTTTCTAGGTGCAATCCTACGGTCAGTCATGTGTGTGTATTTGTGTATGTGTATGTATGTTTGCATATATGCATATATACTTATACACATATATACATGTAGGTGAATGTGTGTGTTTGGCTTCAACTCGCTGGACATGCAGTAACTTTTCCCTGCTCAGTCCCTCCGAGACTGTTAAGTTTGATATCATAGATGCTTCTCAAGAACCTGAATAACTCAAAACTGGAATCTAAGATGTGTGATCGGATAGAATTCCAGTGGGCCGATACTCCATGAATAAAGAGCTAGGCGTAGTGATTAATGCAGAGCCTATCAAGGTTCGATACGTAAAGAAGCACGAGAAGATGTGAGACGATTGTGTCGGGAAAAGGAAAAGTTACCATAAGTCCAGTTAATTCTGAAAAGCAGAAGCTAACCGAGTAGAGGTAAAAAGAAAGCAGTGACTGGAGGCATTGTGCCTGTGGACCTGCAGCTGAAGCGTGTCTGCTAGTGTCATTATGGCAATTGATCGAGTAATCCTTTTCTGGCTGTTGTGTATTTTTCTGGTAACAAAATTTCCTAAAATGTGAAACTAGTACTCCTCTGTAGGTCTCGTCTGAGCTTATGGTGTGTCCATAATTTAGTGAGGGTGAATATAGTTTGGCCCTGACAAGAAGGGTAGTCGTTTGGCGCGATGTAAGTCTAAGTTAGGAATCTGTTTCTACGAGATGCGATCCTCAGTGATAATGAGACGTGATAACGGAAATGTGTCAGGGATTTTTGTTAATTGTTATAAGTAGACTTTGTATATTTCACTGATGACAGAAAGATTGCTATATGACCATATTAAGATATTTTTAAGGTGTCTGTTAATGGAGTATGTGTGGATTTGGTGTGTGAGTTTAAAATGCAAGCGCTTGATAATATTGTTAAGCAACATATGGGAAGAATGAAAGCAAGTTCGTAAGAACAAAAATCACACTCTGATACTAAATTTATTATACTTCAATGTGAAATGAAATATACTTGTTTATTAATGACTAACCTAAAAGAGTTTAATTATACTTGCATCATAGAATTTTCTTTCCAAAATTTATTTATTAGAAAGGTAGTTATTACTATTCGACACAAGGCCAAAGAGGCTCCATTACTTTATTTTATGGGCAGCTAAAAAATGAAATTGTCCTCTACGGAATTTGAAGGGCGTAAGTTCGTCAGAGCAAAATATACTGTTCTATCAATTCTGTAATGTAACTATCGTCAGAAACCGTTAATACTACTACTACTACTACTAATAATAATAATAATAATAATAATAATATGGGGGAAGCGATTAAGTCTATTACATCAACCCCAGTTTGTAACTGTTACTTATTTAATCGACCCCGAAAGGATGAAAGGTAAAATCGACCTCGGCAAAATTTGCACTCTGATCGTGAAGACGGACGAAATGCTGCAAAGCATTTTGCCCGGCGTCTTAACGATTCTGCCAGCTCGCCGCCTTAATTATGATAATAATAATCTTTTCTACGATAGACACAAGGCCTGAAATTTGGGGGAGGGAGATAGTCGATTACCTCGACCGCAGAACTCAACTGGTACTCTGTGTATCGACTCCGAAAGGATGAAAGCAAAGCTGATCTCAGCAGAATTTGAACTCATAACGTATCTGCAGATGAAGTACCGCTTAGCATTTCTCCCCCCGACGTGCTACCGATTCTACCAGCTCGCCACCTTTATATATTGATGATGATAATAATAATAATAATAATAATAATAATAATAATAATAATAATAATAATAATAATAATAATAATAATAATAATAATAATAATGAAGATAAGGATGATGGTGATGAGAATGGAATGACTATTAACATTCATGTACAACATAAAATATGAAGATATGAAATGTTCCATACCGGCTAAACGACTCGTGTGTTCTCAAACATAGATTCATGCAAAACAATAAACGTTGACGTTTATCGAAAATGAATGATTACCATGTCCTATATATATATATATATATATATATATATATAATGACTAGGATTAGAATATCAGAAGGCTGAACGTAATAATCATGTGCAGCAAATATCCTCTGAAACAAATGTATTTCACTTCGATATATTGATATTAATGAGAATAACAATGCAATAATTGATATTAATGAGTAGAACAATGTAATAGTAAAAGAACACTTTCATTTTTAAATAATAAAACAAAAGCTAACAAATGGAAAACATTTATCAAATTATAGATTTAGCAAATCATGTGTGTTTGAATGTGTTCAATGATGTACGGAAGAAACAAAAATCATAATGGAAATTTTCTTATGGAAAATTTTTCTCTTAGATGAGGAAAAAAAATATATCGAGCAGCTTACGTTAGCGATTCAGGCACAAAGTGAAATATTTTCAATGTCTCTTAATCTATTGAGATTGTCTCCCCTTTATTTCCTAAGTCACTACTGCACACAAATTCTGCTAGGATTTTGTTTTCTTACTTTTGCTAATTACAACATATCAATATAATAAGAATTAATTTAGTATGACCTTCACTACATTCACACTTAATTCATTTATCTCAATTCGTTCAATTTCTGTAGTGAATTAGTCTTAAGAGAGCTGTGTTCAATATATTTCAGAGTCAATAAAAGGTACTGGCTCAAGTCTGTGGATTAGTGGAGATATTAAAGTGCTGAATGTGCCCTTTCCGGTGAGTATTCCAACTGTTTGTTTCCTAATAGTAAATAACGCCTGGAATGGTATTTTCACCAAGCTGTATCGGCCTTAAGTTACCTTTCTTTGAATTAGTGCGGATAGATATGCATTCACGAGCAGCTAACAGACTTCCAGACAAATTCTTATCCAGACCTATGCATACGTGAACCTATGCATACGTGTACTTGGTCAAACTTGTCAAATGGGGGTTAATAATGCCTTTTGACTATTTTAGCTATTTTCACTGATTAAGTATTGGTTATTTTATATTTCGTAAATTCATTAAGAAGCAAGGAGCCAAACGGTTCTTTCTATCGAAAGTGTTTTAAAGTAATCACTTACTTTATCCATCATTCAATATAAATAAATGATTCAAATATATTTAGTAAAATTGTTAATTTTACTTTGGTGCCTTAACCCTGTCTGTTAGCATTACAAATGAGGGCAGTATATTGATGTGAATCAAGTACGAAATATATTACTCCACATAATACTTACATAAACAAATTGCGTATACTCGGTCAAGCATTGGTATAGCAAACAGACATGTTTATCCCAGATAATATTTTGTATCAGTTAGGAAAATACCAATGATTTACATTCTATATATTATTGTGGGGCGTGTAGAATGCTCATTTCTGAAGCATTAATATAAGTATCCGGATGCATTTTCTTGGGAGAGATCTATATCGAATATATGTAGTAGAGTCTCAGTCTTACATTTAAAAAGTAATCTACTGCTCAACGAACATATACTATTTAAAGGCTTAATAGAATTTCCCACGGTTGCAATAACCTTTGTCCTTTAAAATGGAGTTTTAGCTACGTTTATAAGTACATGGACACTAGAAAGGTCATCAGAGATTGTGAGACGTGGTATATGTAGAATCTCTAGTGACTTTGGTGAGCCTTTGCTTTATTGGTAATATATTTTCCGGTTGCTTTGAATTTGGCCTTGAGAAGACGGGTGGGAGTGTTCTCCCAACGTTTGTATTGTAACGCTGGTTAAAATTCAGGTTCATTCATAAGTTTCGTAATCATTATTACGTGTCTCCTAAGCTTCAATAATGTGTAAAGATTTGTATTTGCTACTCTCGGAAATATTTTGATGCGAATAACAGGAAGCAGATCATTAATGGAGATAAGAAATAATTTAGTAGAGAAGCATAACTAGTTACATTATATAAGCTAGATACTGATGCGTGGGCATATGATGTGAATTTCCTATGGACGGTCACCTATGCATAAAGAATTTTGTGAAAAGCAAGTTTGAAAGACTTTGTGATGTTGGTGACAATCACATTTATTGAGTCTAAATTGTAAAATGGCAAAACATCATTTGTGTTTGCTTACAAAAAATAGTAAACTATAAGTATGAGCTTACAGAAGCGATTATTCTACTTACAACATAAGAATAAAAAGCACAGAATTAGGGGACAAGTAAGTCAATTAAATTCCCTCCATTAATTGACTGACAGTTTTAAGGCAGCGACCTGGTAGAATCGTTAAGAACGCCGGGCAAAATGCTAAGCAGGATTACGTCGTCTTTACGTTTGCAGTTGAAATTCAGCCGAGCTCCACTTTGTATTGCATCTTCTCGGGGAACCATAAAATAATCACTGGCTGAACACTGGGTTTGATATAATCGACTTTCCCTCTGTCCCGAAATTGCTCCCCTTGTGACAAGATTTAAAATAAATTCACCGGAGGTTATTTTCTCGACGCCGAAAATATGAAAGGTAAACTTAACTTTGGTAGGATATGAAGTGAGATCGTAGAGTGGAAATTAATGCCAGAAGTAATTTTTCTGTCACCCTTAAGATGAAGGTACCATTAAAACTGAGTGACCTGCAAATAAATCAGCCATTCAGATAAAAAAAAAATATATAAGGCCGAACCCACAATAAAGAGCCAATTCCCCGGTTGAATGAGTGCCAGTAGATATTCTCAATACTCTAGGAACTTATCCCTAGCATTCATTTCAACTCACCGTCAAACAAATCTGAATTCTACTATATCTTTAATCATGTGTTTATTCCATTATCAAAAACGCGGACCCGACACGCCAAAAAATAGACACATGAGTCTCTGTCTCTCTCTTTCTTTCTCTCTCTCTGTCTCTCTCTCTCTCACTCTTTCTCTCTCTCTCTCTCTCTCTCACACACTCTCTCTGTGTCTTTCTCTTTCTCTCTCTGTTCTTATTTTTTAATACTTAATATTCTCTCTACATTGATATTACTTTCAATAACTCACTGATTTTCTGCACATTTCGCAATTTTTCAAAGCAAACCATAACACTTTTGTAGCTGCAATAATATTTCCGAAGGATTTTTTTTTATAATGTGTGTGGATATGGTTGAAACCGTTATATATATATATTTTTTATGAAGCATTAGTGAATAATGTAATAATTGAATATAGTAATCTAACTTCATGTTGTGACGCAGAGAGCGGAATGTGTAAGCTATTCATGTCAACATTTACTCTAAAACATCTGAGTGTATCCATAGTAGTGAATGATATGCCTCTAAATGATAATTACCATTGTATTTCTGGAAGCATGATTGTTGTGGTAAGAAGTTTGATTCTCAACCTCATGGTTTGGGGTTCAGTTTCACATCACAGCGTCACATCTTGAGCATATGTCTTCCAATGCGAGCTCTAAAATTTGAGAGTGGATTTAGTAAAGAAAACTGAAATACATCCGCTATATATGTATGAGTACAAAAGTATATATATATGTGTGTTTGTTTTTGCCCTACGCCACCGCTTCACAACCGGTACTGATTTTTTAATTTCACGTTTCGGCAAGAGATCGATATAATACGTATCACACTTTAAAAAACATAAGGTTTGTTGGACCACAGGCTGCAAGGCAGTGACTCAGAATGGTCGCAATCCAATGATTAAAAACAAGTAAAAAACACAAAATGAAACAGGATTGTGATTTTGCTGAGATTTTGTACTCCGGAAGTTGGGATTATCGACACGAGAGGTTTTTCGTGTGTGCACTGATTCTTTCAGACGTTCGCTATATGATTTTAATTTTGGAATACACCGAGGCTCTCGAGACTTAAGGTTTTAAATGATTTTAGGATTTTTTTAAATATTCATATTGAACATCGTTTCAATATTATATTCCGACGTTCAAGGCGATGAGCTTGCAGAAAGGATAACGTGCCGTGTAAAATGGTTAACATTATTTTATCCGTCTTTGCACACCTATTTTATCGACTCCATCGCCCCACGCACAGACACACACCACCACCACCACATAGTGGAGGAGTTTGGATTAGTAGATAGAGTATTGGACACGAGATCGTAAGATTGTGGTTTCGTTTGCTGGCCCTGGTGACGACGCGTTGTGTTTTTGAACAAAACACTTCATTTCATGTTGCTCCAGTCCACTCAGCTGGCAAAAATGAGTAATCAAGCGACAAGACAGCGTCCCAGATGGGGAATATATACACCATGGAAACCGGACAGCAGCCCTTATGAGTCGACATGACACGCGAAGGTAACTTTACACTTTTAAATTCCTCCTCCCCGCTGAAACTGGTCAACAATATAAGTGGTAGCTTAGTGCTAGAGTCGAAGTAATTGACTTTGGTAAATACACTGGTTGTCTATTCTAGAACAACTACAAGCGTAAAAGCATAGCAATATCGTAGAGATGCGTCGACGCTTACTTAGACAAACACCAAGAATGCTCTGGGCAGAAACAGTAAAAGATTCTGAAGTCCTTAGACTAGCAACGTAATTAGCAACACAAAGGAAACAGACGTTAGGTTCATTTGACGCCGTATCAGAAAAAATCTTAAGCAATTGAAGACAACCATGGAATTGAAAATAAACCAGGAACGAGAGAGAGATAGAGAAAAAAAGGATTCTCGATGGGCCTGGCTAGATGGTTTCAGAAAGACATACCTATAATGTTGTAACTTTTGGAGAGGACCGTAATCAGCGTGCTTGTAGGTATGGAATATAAAAACGCATAAAAACGTTAAATTATTTAAATGAGAAAAAGAAGAGACTATAACGTACTTGTAGTTTCACATAATTAACTCATTCTTTTTTCCGATCATCTCAACATAAAACACACTTAACTACATGTAATGACTTGCAACAAGGCGGATTTTTTTCTTCTTTTTTTATATAAATGTTTCAGAACAAATTTCCGACATTTCACCTCGGAATAAAATACACCGTTTGAAAGACAAATAACCACAATTTTGTCTGCTATATAGACAAATTGTCTAAAATAACTGTTTAGTTTAGTAAGAGTTTCTATTTGAAAAACAATGGTTGTAATGTTTCATCAATATTGTTGTTATTATCGTTGTTGTTTTACAAGGTAATTACGAAGCTGTCATTATCTTTTGCGTAGCAAAACGTCTTTATATATTGTTTAGTACATATCTTTTATTTTAGTTATATAATGTTTGTATTTGGAAAAGAAAATGACTTGCAACTGAGTTTCGATGAGAAAATTAACATTTACTCAGTAAATAAATATAAATGAAAGTGAATTTTCATTGGCAAAATAAAACAGTCATACGACATAAAAAAATATAAAGCCAACTGAAAAGATTCAACTAAAGAAAAATATCAAATTACAGAGCTATTTGTCAAAGATATACATTACATGTAAATCTTTAGAAAAACATATATCAATTTATATATGATAAGAGAAGAGTGGTGGCTTCCACACAATCTCAAATAAAAGAAAAGTTACAACGACTCGAGCGAAGCTGGACGAACATAAGAATTTAGGCCAGAATTGCAAAATATCTAAGGTCATCTACTTTTTAACAATCTTAATAATACTAAAACTCAAGATGTTCGTTTGTTCCTGAAATATCTAAGTAATAGTATATTTTATCTTATTTTTTGTACATATATATTTTCATACTTTATGCAGTACAGTACGAATTTTTGTGATATTTGGACCTCTATTTATTAATGTAAACGATTAAACACAATTTCTCCTTGTTATTCCTTGACGAAAAAAAACGTGTCTTCTGTGACATCAACAGACATACACACACAGAGAATACACGTTCATATAATGAATGTCATGGCGTGTGAATCGACATAATCGCACGTACATTTACACACACATAGTATTCGCGCTCTCTCTCTCACTCTCTCTCTCTCTTTCTCTTTCTCTCTCTCTCTCTCTTCTCTATCACACTCTAAGAAAACAACAACGTTATCGTTTTGATGCACACAATATTCTAATCATTTAGAAATATTTTAAAGTGAATGTGATTTCAAAAATGTTAGTTGTTTGTAGAGTAAGAATTTATATTTTAACTTTCTTTAAACAGACAATATTTTTTATGTTTATTTTAATTATTTTCAAGTGAATACAATTAATTTTTTTTTTTGTGAGGGGGATATTTAAAAAGTATTTCAAAGTGAAAATGAATTTAAATATGTCATAAGACCCGTTCGTAAGCTCGGTGTGAAATATTTTTTTCCATATGATGAAATATCTGTGAAAAAAAAACAATATAATTTATTCAAAGCTGGCAAGTTTATCTTCAGTCAAAACGCTATGGCCATTATTTCAAAAGATAGACTTCTAAAATTCTGTTGCTGGGAAACTCAGACGATCCAGGTGACCCAATGGGTCATGGATAGTCTACAATGTTATATTACGATTGTATATCTAAAGCTTTCTCTGGATATTTATGGCAGAAGTGAAGTGAAAGACATCACTGAGAATATACAGGATTTTACGGATTGCATCCTTCTACAATATTTCTTTTCGTCAAGTAAGGAGGATGATAATTTATATTATTTGGTAGTGTCCCAGAATCATGTAGGTAAGATGTATCGGCAATTAAATATTCCCCAAAATATGAATGGAAAGTCTTTAATGGTTTGGGGCACTAATACAAGAAGTAGGCCGTTGCAAGATTTGAAATCGGAAGGCCAAATAAGAATTAATTTCTATCATTTTTCAATTCTGCCATCTACTATACTCAAATAATTAAATAAATACAGAAAACAAAATATTGTTTAGAAAACAATCTCTTTATATTGCAGCGGACCCTTTCTTGGCTCAAATTTAACAGATTTATGATGAAATATGTGTTAAAAAAACGTATAACGTATTCAAAGTTGGCAAGTGTATCTATGATCAGTCAAAACGCTTCACCATTATTTCAAAAGATACGCTTCTAAAACTGCTTCCTAAAACATTCAAGTGATTTTCTTTAAGTTGATTGACAAGCAACAAAACAAATTGATTGATATAGCCAACACAAGTATTTTTATATGTCCTGCTGAACTCATTAATTTCAAGAGAAATGCACTCAGCCAATTCACCTTGCAATCAGTCTTTGTTGTTTTAATTTGTTTATTTCTTGTTATGAATGAAAATTACGGTCACCTACCATAAATGAAGGTCATATTTAATAAATCTACACGAATATAGGCACGCACACACATACACACGCACACAAATATACACACGTACGCACAAACACACGCATAGATATATATGTATATATACATATATATATATATATA
>NC_068988.1:16504587-16506559 GCF_001194135.2 Octopus bimaculoides | reverse complement strand
TGTAAGTATGTGTATGCCTTGCACACTTTAAGAGCGAACTGAATCCATAGTTCTCAAGGTCGACAACAGGTGACTTCTTCGAGAAAGGGAATTAGATAAACACAAATAAGAGCGAACGAAACTCTATTCACCTTGAAAGGATGAAAAGTAGATTCAATCTCAAAGCACTGAGAGCTGGAAATTCGTAAAGCAATTTTAAACGAATTTTGAACCAAGTACGGCTTACGAAACATGTTTTTTCAGTCTATTGTGTGGCAGAATATGAAGAAAACAAGATGGAAAGAATTTATCAATAATATTAAACGTCAATAAATCTGCGGACAGTTTCTGACGGTTTAACTTTAGCGACCACTTTTAAAGAGTTCACTATATTTATACAGCATTTCATTTTATAAATTATATATATTACGCTTATTGAATATAAAATAAAAATTATGGTAGCCATAACGTTTGGATTGTAATATAATGAAGATTCTCTCTCTCTCTCTCTCTCTCTCTCTCTCTCTCTCTCTCTCTCTCTCTCACACTCTCTCTTGTTCTTTTCACTTTTAATATTATTTCCATTGGACAAATTTTTGTATCGTTTGTTCTTTGTTTTTTTTGTTGCATATTTTTAACGACTAAAAATATTGCTATTTTTATCTAATTTGTTCAATTCTAGCATTCTCTTCGGAGAAATACTGGCTTCTAAAATCATTATTGCTTATAAAACTTCCTCGTGAAGACGCAGACATAACAGTTTGCTAAATGAGATATGTTTAATACACACGCACACATGCACACACACATATATAGATAACTATTGCTTTATAGGTAGGATTAACAAAAAAAGTTAACCAAATAGTAAGAGACAAACATCTTTTCATGTACACAGTGTTAAAATAATTGCTACTGATAGTTACGTGGCATGGGGACAAAAGGCAGGTGATACGAAAATCTAACGAATTACTCTGTCTACATGGCATGAGCATATTCCTGGCTTTTGTTTTAATGCTATGTACATTACAATATATATATATATATATATATATATATATATATATAGACGTAGATAAGTGGTAGGACGTTTGCCTCCCAACCACATACTTCTAGATTCACTTCGACTGTGTAGCACATTGGTCAAGTTTCTTTTAATATAGCATCGGGATTGTGTGTGTGTTTGGCTATTTGGTTGACTGAATGCTAAAGAAATCTTTGTAAATATGTATATCTATATACATAAATACATACATGCATATAATATATATATATATATATGTAAATGTCGAACGATGAGAATACATGCTCAAAACCGCATTGGTGTATATAATTTTGTTTGTACAGTTCTATATTTAAGAGGTGAGGAATAATGTACATTATTTACATTTGACGGATATTTGTCCTCCTCTTGTTTGTTGTTAAGACAACGTTTCGGCTGATATACACTCCAGCTTTCATCAGGTGCCTTCGGAAAATGAGAACCCAGGTTCCAAATTTTCTCAAGACACCTGATGAAGACTGGAGGGTATACCAGCCAAAACGTTGTGTTAACAACAAACAAGATGAGGACAAATATCCATCAAATGTAAAAAATGTAAATTATTTCGTTTGTGTTTTCCGAACAAGGAATGAATCCCTTTTTCCATGTAATCGGCTTGAAAATTTGTTAAAACACTAGGACATTTGCCTAACTTTCTTAACATGGAAACCAATTGTAACCTTAATTCACAAAAGAAAAATGTGTGTTTCTTCCGATGTATGTTTCTCCCAATCACTGCTTGACAATAAGTGTAGGTGTGTTTACATCGGTGTAAGCTAGCGGCTCGGCAAAAGAAGCTGATGGAATAAGTACCAGACTTAAAAACCATTAAGAACTGGAGCGGATTCATTCGTCTAAAACTTCTTCGAAGCGCTGCCCCAGCTTTAGCCGTACATTAATGACTGAAACAAGTGGATGAGTATACACACACACACACACACACACACACACACA
>NC_068988.1:16497578-16504577 GCF_001194135.2 Octopus bimaculoides | reverse complement strand
TATATATATATATATATATATACATGTGTGTGTGTGTGTGTGTGTGTGTGTGTTCCATATCACTATATGCTATTAGTCTTCAGTAAAAAGTCTTTTTTTAGTTTTATAGTAGAAGGCAGAGGTGTAAAAAGCTCTGAGAGAAATTTTGGAAACATCGCCACTATTTTGGACTAGTGATTTCAACATAGTGCGAAACATAAGCTTGACAGAGGCAAGGCCCGAGGGAAGCTACGAAAATATTTCACTGTTAGCGATCTAGTATTTATCACTTGAGCGCACAAAGAACCATTTTGTAAAGTGGCACATTGATGCGTTGCTTTGTGAGATTATGAGTCTCAAGCGATTCATTACTGCTGGTGCAGCCATAAGAACAGGCTGATTAAACTAACCAACGACTTTGATAATTTAGAAGTCTTTGATTTCCAAAACATTAGTAAGTTAAACAGTTTAGTGTACAGTGTGTACATCAGTGTTTTCGATAAAAGGCTTTTGTGGCAGTTTGCTTTATAAGTAATTTTAGATCTCTTCCTAATTAATTAATTTTGTTATCGATACTTTCTTTTTTTCCGAGCCATATAGAATTTCTTCCAAAACATTTCATTTCGGTAAATCTTAACGTTGGAGTTAACATTTTAGTCCATTTTCTTATAGAATGTTTTGTTTTGTGATATTTATGAAAAAAGAAATATATTATTCTACCGTTACTGTCAGAAACTGAGACATACAGTAAATATTCAGGCCTTTGATGTTTCATCCCCTTTCTTTCTGATAACCAATATTGTTAACGTAAACATTGGCAACGTCGTTAGACGAATGAAACACCCTTATATCCTTTATATTTATTATCTTGCTGTTTGTTTGAAAGGATGGGATTTCTAGTGAATTCCAACGATATTTAAACCTTCTGCAATGAAGTAGCAAAGATTAAAATCACCCTTTAAATTACTTTCACTCATTTTCCTCTCGCCAAAATTAACATATCCTAATAGTATTGTTACAGGATTAATATTTAAATATTCAAAAGCAGCGTTCTCGGTCGACGTTGACTCTCGAGATCGATAGAATATTTATCAGTTGATTACAGGTGGATATAATTGACTTATTCAACCTTCTCGAAATTTTTGGCTTTTTGCCAAAATTTGAAATTAATATTTAAATATTTACAAACATATTCAGGGAATTTTGTCTAACAGTCGCATATCCCAATTAACTTAACGCCCCTTGAAATGCATTTACATATTATTCACTTGGATGTTTAATAAAGGTGCAAATTATTTTTCTCTCACCCATCTCTTACACCTTTTCTGAAAATATATTTGTCTGTGTGCATAATTAATTAGATAATATTTGTATGTGGAGGCGCAATGGCCCAGTGGTTAGGGCAGAGGACTCGCGGTCAGCGGATCGTGGTTTCGATTCCCAGACCGGACGTTGTGAGTGTTTATTGAGCGAAAACACCTAAAGCCCCACGAGGATCCGGCAGCGGATGGTGGCGAACCCTGCTGTACTCTTTCACCACAACTGTCTCTCACTCTTACTTCCTGTTTCTGTTGTGCCTGTAATTCAAAGGATCAGCCTTGTCACACTGTGTCACGCTGAATATCCCCGAGAACTACGTTAAGGGTACACGTGTCTGTGGAGTGCTCAGCCACTTGCACGTTAATTTCACGAGCAGGCTGTTCCGTTGATCAGATCAACTAGAACCCTCGACGTCGTAAGCGACGGAGTGCCAACAACAACAACAATATTTGTATAGTAAAATAAGGCGACAAGTTGGCTGAATATTTAGGACAAAATGCTTTTCAGCATTTGCTGTCTTTACGTTCTGAGTTCAGGCTGTGCCGAGGTCGATTTTAACTCTCAGGTTCGAAGAAATATGTACCATTTGAGCACTGGCCTCAATGTAATGCACAAAATTGTTGGTCTTGTGCCAACATTTGAAACCGCCATTTGTATATCAATAATACAAGTTTATGTGTTTATAATAAAACTTCACATCATAGAAATATATAATTCTACGTATTTAGAGATTTATTTATGCTCTTCATAGCAGTCAGTGTGTATAGAAACTTTCAGAATATTTAAGAATATAGAATTAGCTACCCGCTCTTCTCAGGACATGGTGATTACCACCTAATTGAACATTGCATTTCCTTTAAAGCTATACATCTCATGATTACCAACCAATCCCTTGAAAATAGGGCGTCTTGATTCTGTACACGGGTGCATGTTTGCTATTGATTGCTAAATATACAAGATTATTCAAAATTTATTGAGCTTCAATAATGCACAGTTCTGTCATAGGAAAGCACTTGTTCGACGGTTCGGTGTCCAAGTATAGACTTACCTTAAAATACTGCATACAAGTATTTTATTATATATCTTAGCACTATAAGTATTTCATAAGTTGTATACTGATCAATAAATTCATTATTAATTTGTCAATTTCAGATTACCGTATTATGCCGCAAAACGCATGATTGCTCGTTTACATGATTAGTTAACATATCAACTTGTCGATTTTTTGTGTTAATTTTGTCTATCCCTTCGTAAGAATAAATCAGTGAAACTTGACTGACAAGCAAATTAAAGTCGACTGAAAGACAATCTGATCTGGAAAAAAAAAGCTTTATTTTAAATATCATTCTAGTTTTCATAAGTAATGTACGATATCTTACCTGTAACCTACGTGTAAGGATAATCCCGAGACGTTAAAATGTCTCCGTTTAGCTTCCTTCACTTCTGTGCTCATTTAGTTTTCTCTTTGAATTCATTGAGTAGGCTGTGTGATTTTGTAAAAACTAATATCGATTACATGCATGGCTAGAAGGACGTAAATTTTGGGGGAGGTTACAGTCGATTAGATCGACCCCATATCGCCATTATTTATTAATTTATTAGTATTTTATGAAACCCAAGAGGATGAAAAGCAAATATGCCTCACGTTTTGAAGTAAAAATTAATATCGTCAGCAGTTTCATAAATATCGGCAAATTGGCATACGCGGTAAAAACCCAGTCAACATCGATTAACCTAATGAGCTTCAGTTCAACTCCACTTGGAATCGATCACATGTTAATTCTTTAGTTTTGTTTATTCGTTTATTTAATAAATGAGTAAAATAAAAAATATATCATACGAGAATTATGCATTTTCCTTGTAAAAATAACTTTTTAAAGAACTGATAAATATCATTATCACAGAAAAATCTAGAAATACAAATGAAGAATAAAAAATTATGTTAACAGCTTTATCATTGAAACTATGATGAGAAGTAGTGGTCACACTGACAGAATATCGAGCGTATAATAGAGATTTAATAAGTATTTAGAGATCCAAACTACTAAGTATAGTAGTTTGGATCTCTAAGTTCTCATCTGTCAAACCTCTACATATTCCATTATTGATATATTGATATACATGTACTGAATTAATAGAATATATTTCCTCTTTACTCAGGAAGTGTAGTAAACTGACTATTGACAGGGTCTTTGATCTGGTGGTGGGACAGGTGTCCTCCTGAAACCGAAAACATAGATCAACTGTTTACATAGGGTTTGGATTCTGCTTCTAGAACACCATCGCCAGGAGGAGGTTGTGTTAAACCTGGTGAGAGATTAAATCTATTGCATACGTAGACTATGAAGTGATTTGAACGCAGAACCCACGAGTCACAATTACAGTATAGCGTTGTTTTATTTCGCCAACCCAACATTGTATATTTTTAAGTTTTTTTCCTCTTATTTTGGCTATTTTCTCTATCGTCCAAATAATAAATGGTAAAGTTGAAATATGCGGAATGTGACCCTAGAGCGCAGAAATTCAGACCTATATCGCGATGCATTTTATGTGATGCTCAAACGACACCAGCAATTCGCAAATATATAGAGATACAGGTATGGCTGCGTAGTTACAAATTTCCTTTTCCAGCTGACTAATTCTGCCTTCCTTCCCAATCGATTGCATATCAGTCGTTCGATAATAACCTCGGGTTGACCACAGAATTCAAAGTTAAAGTTAGTAAATGGCAACTGTATAATAGAGATACCTGAGCGACGATAGCGTACAGCTCCAGAAACTCGATTTTCATTAATGTAATGCCTAAGTGTCACACAACCCCAATGCTCCTATATATAAAAGGTGTTCGTTGAACGTGTATGAATAATTCAGTCCTAGCCGCAGGCAATAATAATCCAACTGTATATAAAACACATATATATAACATATGTATGTACACATAACTGATATTAAGAGGGCGTATGTGTATATGAATGTATATCCATAGAGAGAGAGAGAGAGAGAAAAGAAAAAGAGTGAGAAATGGAGACAAAAAAGATAAAGGAGTACCCTTAAATTTCTTTACATGGGATTCTATGCAAAAGATTTTGTGTTATCCTGCGTATATGTGTGTGCCTTGCCACTTGTGTGTGCGTGCGTGTGCGTCTGCATAAGTGGGTGAGCGAGATTTGAAAAAAAAATACACTCACACACACAAAAACACACACACATACATACACAGGTGTATATACATGGGACATTTATATGACATAATTGTACGTGATTTTAATGTTAAGCTGCTGTCTTACCTATTTGACACCTGCTAATATATCATTATTTAGCCGCCAGTTTTGTTCGGGTGTTTAAGTACGAGGACCTATTATTTCTCAATCTTGCCTATTTTTTTTTCTTTTCTTTTTTTTCCTTTTAGTTTTTTTTTTTTTTTTTGCCTGATGCAATCGATAACTGAAACTGTTGCACGGAATTGCTAGAACAGTAAGTAAAACTGCATCTAAACAGGATATACGTCTATGATATGTATGTATATATATATATACACGTGTGTGTGTGTGTGTGCATATATGCATACTTGAGTATTTGTGTGTACATACATATATGCATGTATTGTTTTATACATATATATGCGTATGTCTGTATGTGTGTGCATGGGTGTTTGTGTGCGCGCGTGCGAGCGGGTATACATTGACGATTTTTGCATATAAATAAATCATATCTTATCGATTTATAAGAACCTCGCGTGTTAAACACGGTAAGTAATAATAGTTTCATATTTCATACAATCAAAACATGCTCAAGTCGTACGAACATATTTGATGATTGAATATAGAAGGTCAAATCCTAAATATACAACCATATAGACTTTTGTTTTCTAAATTTGTTTTATAGTTGTTTCAGAGGATTCTGTGTATGCCTGGGGTCGGTTTGGCAAACTAAGGGAGTGCTTGGAGGAAGGAAAGTTATATTTTTCTGACTAGAGACTTCTATAATTTATACAAAAGAGTGGATTCGGCTAAAATCTCTAACGGCTATTACAGTACGTTAAATTTGTAAATTTTTGTTAGATTAAATATTGAGCCATTTCAATATAGGTATACAGCCAGTTTCAATCAGTTTAACATCAAATCGAAACTTCATTATACACTAGTCGAACGTGTAAAAATCGAGGCAAACTGATATCGACTTTATTATAATCCAGGTTTTATAATTGTCTCTAATATATGCACAACGAGGGGAATTTCGTGGTGTCTCGATCAAGCCTTTGCCTGCCCGAAGCGTTTACGTAGTTTTGTCTTAACTCTCATGTCTTAACTTTGTTTTATATATATCTTGCTATATCTTGTTCCGTGAAGGCGCAATGGCCTTAGTGGCTAGGGCAGTGGACTCGCGGTCATAGGATCGCGGTTTCAATTTCCAGACCGGGCATTGTGAGTGTTTATTGAGCGAAAACACCTAAACGCTCCACGAGGCTCCGGCAGGGGATGGTGGCGAACCCTGCTGTACTCTTTCACTACAACTTCCTCTCACTCATACTTCATGTCTCTTGTGCTTGTAATTCAAAGGGTCAGCCTTGTCACACTGTGTCACGCTGAATATCCCCGAGAGCTATGTTAAGGGTACACATGTCTGTGGAGTGTTCAGCCACTTGCACGTTAATTTCACGAACAGGCTGTTCTGTTGAGCGGATCAACTGGAAACCTCGAAGTCGTAAGCGATGAGTGCCAACAACAACAATATCTTGTTCCATATGTTTTGAAGAATATAAGTTACTCTAGTACTTGGAGAAAAATTGCGAATGTGTATCATATAAAATGCATCCTCACACGGGAAATATGTCCTGTTTATCACCTCTGATTCACAGGACAGGCTAAGTGTTTATCGATTAGATTTGTCCTAGTATTTGACTGCTGCTCAACTTTATGGACCCCATTTGGAAGAAAGGCAAAGTCGGCCTTAAGGTGGGGTTTCAAAATGACGCGTAAAGGACTAGAAAGGATACCACAAGTTATTTTATCTGATGCGTTAATGCTTTTGCTACCTAAGTCTACACATATATTTGATGTTTTATTCAGCACACAAATCTATAATATTTCAGTCCGGCAAAGCTACAGTCCGGAACACTGAGGAACATCAAAGTGGCTACTCGACCGTCTAGAGACAGAAGCCAGACATTTATCAACTAAACCTCTATGGTCTAGGTCATATTTGGATAATGTAACCTAGATATGCAAATTACAAGTGAATATTATGAAGGAAATCAGTCTGATCATTGATCTGTGGTTAAACGATAACAACAACAAACTCACTGGGGTGACAAAAATATGTCTCTCTAAATTTTCGTTTATAACAATCAATTTCAGTTGCAATTCATAGGTTACAATTATGCCCTCTTCAGTTATTGTGTACAACTGCATCATGCCGCTTCAACGCCTGTATTAGTAGTATCAACTGCCGTAAGAAAACATTGTACAGGAATATTCGTTCACAGAAACGCATGCACACACACACACACACACACATACATACACACACAAAGACGCAACCGTGGCTGTGTGGTAAGAAGCTTGCTTCCCAAGAACATGGTTCCGGTCACCTTGCGCAAGTGTCTTCCGCTATAGCCTCGGGCCAACCAAAGCCTTGTGAGTGTATTTGGTAGACGGAATCCGAAAGAAGCCCATCTTATATATATATATATATATATAT
>NC_068988.1:16496049-16497443 GCF_001194135.2 Octopus bimaculoides | reverse complement strand
TATATATATACACGCACACACACGTGTGTGTGTGTGTGTGTGTATGCGTGTGTATGTATGTATTTAGCTTTGAAAATATGTTTCGCTTTCGTAACAATCTCGTTCAGACGATTTTATATATGGTATCATTATATACCTTAGATTATTAGGTTATATTGGATAGATAGGGATTTGTAACCTTTTGTAAGAGTTCGATTATCCGCATAAGAACAAATTTTCACAATTTTACATCTATAAATTTTAAGACTATGTTTTCTATGTGTTATGGTAACAAATGGTGGTGCCCCAGCATGGCCATAGCTCATGGGCTGAAACTAGATAAAATGAAATGAATGAAATAAATTACAATTGATACGGATTTTTATGAAGTGACAGTATTTGGCGACAAGTTAGCGGTGACGATAAAGCGGTGGTTAGAATCCTTTGCGTTTCTTGTCCCTCTAATCTGAATATTATGTTTCGCTGATCATAGCTTTACTTATGTTATAAAGATCGATAATCACACCACCACTGCCGAGCAGAGGTGTGAAGCATATGTAAATTCGTCGCATGTGATATCGCGTGTTATGTGTTCCAGCTATTTGTGTTTCTGTGTTCAAACTCCAACACCAACCTCCGCTGTTCACATGTATTCCGCAGAAAACATATTCCGATTACCTGCCAGCTGTAACAAGTCGTAATATTAAGCGAAGTGACGAATAGAATTTTGGGGAAATAAATGACAATAGGTAGCCGTATATAAAGCAGGACAATCGCTATGACATAAAACATTAATCAAGGTTACATACATTGTGGCGAATTCCTAAGCAGCGACGTATATCTGTGATTAATATGCTGGAATATTATATAATTTCATTGAGAGCAAAAATGAAAAAATGATTCTTTGGATTCTATGGAACTCTTAATGATATTCTTGGATTTTAGTCTTTCTGTTCATATAGCAAAAGATGAAGCTGTAGTTGTTTGTTACTTTTTTTTTTCCTTATTGTATTAGAATCTAAGTATTTTACTGCAGCATTTCAAACTATTTCATGTCTGTAATTAAAGGCCCGTAGACAGTTTTTTGACTGAAAGCCACATTTGTAAGAAAACAAAAAATAAAAAAGATGTCCGGAGAAAAATGGTGTAATTTATTAAAGAGTTGTTTTCTTAAATAATACAAAATTACAGAAAATTCAATAACGCAGCAGATACTCGAATACCAACAGACTCGTATTTTTTGTACTACACACATATACACAGGTATATTCGGGTATACACATACCGGCGTGTTTGAATGTATGTGATTGTATGTCTGCCCGTGTAGGTATGTACGTATATGTACAAACACACACACATATATATATATATCATATATATAATATATCTATGCATAATTATATATATATGTATAT
>NC_068988.1:16495168-16495978 GCF_001194135.2 Octopus bimaculoides | reverse complement strand
TATCATATATATATATATCATATATATATATATCATATATATAATATATCTATGCATAATTATATATATATGTATATCTCTATATATATGTATATAATATATATATTTATATATATATAAATATATATGCATAAAGCAGACTGTCGCCGAGTTTGTATGCATCTACTTGAGCATGTCTGTGGGTGACGGATGTAGAGGGGTAGGAAAGCTCCTGACAACACGAGTCATAGGACTGGCTTTGGTCTAAATCTCAGATACTTATAGAATTCAAGTGACTATAAATAAAACACTACTGACAGGTTAGAAATACAGAAATGACGGTATGACTGCTAGATCATATAAGATCACACAGAACACGAAATGATTAGACATTTCGAGTTGACTACATCCTACTGAAATGTTTAGAAATATATTGGGCTTGTCTGTACCTTGTGCAAGATTATATATATTCAATGTTCGCTTTAGAGAGGAGATGCCTGAGGAATTCCATGCATTTATTTATTCTTTATTGCTATTTGTGACTAAAAGCCTCGTTTGTTTCAAATTTCCTTCGAGATGGCCACCAGTTTACAGTAACAATAAGGAAGGGTTTCAAAACAGGATATTTGTCATTCGATAAGTCTCGATATTCGGCCAAAGATATAAACATCATGTTTGTATCTATCTATCTATCTAGCTAGCTATCTATCTAGCTAGCTAGCTATCTATCTTTCACTCTCTCGATCTCCCCCTCTCTCTCTCTCACTTTCTATATATATATATATATATATATATATATATATATATATATATATATATATATATATATAT
>NC_068988.1:16491303-16493072 GCF_001194135.2 Octopus bimaculoides | reverse complement strand
CTTTTGTTTCAAGGTGCCAATTTTCACGATAGACCTAAGAGTTTGCTTAATTTTATTTACGGATTTAACTTAGTATATGTTGTGCTTGCGCTCCAATTACACAAATGTAAGTGCGCGCGAATACAGACAGACAGACATACAGATAGCTAGAGAGACAGACAGACGGACAGATAGCTAACTAGCTAGATATATAGATAGATAGAATGAGAGTGAGAGAAACTACACGAATGAAACGCGTAAAATATTAAGTCGAGAGAGCGATAAAGAAAAAAAAATGTATGGTGTTAGGCAGGCAGAGTGAACAGGTGTAAAATATATATAGGAATTAACAGGAAAATAAGTAAAGAATGACAAGGGTAAATAACTGAAGAAAATCTAAGGTTTCGGCTTATATAATTTACCATTAAGATGAAAAAGAAATTAGAGGCTGAAGCAAAAATAAAAAATACAGATTTATGGCTTCTGTTTACATCACATGACAAATCTAAGACTAAAGTTGAATGTGGGAGAGAAGGGTCGTAAGTGCAGACACAATCTGGGTCAGGGTACGTTATTTGCTTCTTTCATTAAGGCTCAAACCGACAGCCACTGCACTGGAATAAATGGTAGGTAGCGCGATGTTTACAACAGTGCCAATACTCTCTGTCTCACATTCAACTTAACGCCTTCGTCAGTTTCGTAGATTCCTTTCACCTCTTCTACCATCGAAGCGGAAAAAAATTCTCGGTCTTATTTTTCATAAGCCGAGAAGTAAAATAATTAAAATAACGGTCGGCTACTGCTAAATACTTGTTCGTTACTTCTGAACACACCGACTCCAACTGTACCGCTTCTGATCCCAACCTTGCCAACCCTTCCATTCTATATACATAATTCTGCATCAATAAATACAATTTTGAAACGTGCTTCGATTCTGCCCTAGACAACGTCAGAACCTTAATGTGTGACTACTTTCATTCGCAATAAGGCTCTCCTTGGCCCTTCACTCTTTAACCTTGACTCTACAATTTCAAACTAATAATGCCTTATCTCTTCAAAGCGTAAATGTATATGCTTGTGCATTCTTCCGTGGACATATAATATAGATAATCGATTGTTGCACACCTAGATACACAAATATTTATTTTTGACCTTCATCACCAACTATTTAGCACCAACTATTTAACATCTGTGCAAATAAAAAACATTACACATTAACTACGACTCACTGTATCCGTACCCACACGCTGTCAGACACGAAAAACAGACGCATCGATACCATTGGCACATTTAACTTTCTCTCCCTCGATAATTCTCTACCACATTCGAAGCGCCACCTTTCTAATCGTATGACCTACCTAATCTTTTTCTCACTTTCCTTCCCAATGCACATCTCTTCTCTTTTTCAAGCAGCTTTTGCCTTTCTATCTTCTATTTAACTAGGCTGTAACCTAGAGAGTGTCTATTCTTCCGGTACTCTCATCCCACTCCCCAAATTTCATTTTACACTTGACGTGCCATATAAGCAGGCAATGTTTCCTTTGGGTTTTCGTTCTCTTTTCTTGTCGTTGATAAACAGCTATATTTCAAATATCATATATTTCTATTCTCTTCCTTGTATGGGATAATTCATTTTCAAATGTACACTTCTTTCACTTTTGTTATTTGCTTTTACTGTTCTACACTTTTCTACAATTCGCTAAGTACTTGACTTGCCAACTCATGTGTGTGTGTGTGTGTGTGTGTGTGTGTGTGTGTGTGTGTGTGTGTGTGTGTGTGTGTGTGTGTGT
>NC_068988.1:16484800-16491004 GCF_001194135.2 Octopus bimaculoides | reverse complement strand
TATAGATATATGTATGTATATATAAATATGTGATGGAGGAACTGAGTTAATGTACTACAAATTACACTTGGTCACGCTAAACCGGTCATTTGTGCTGGTCATCCGGGTAAAGCTAAACTCTCAGGTGTCGTCATCTACGGGAGAGTCATTCACATGTATATACGAAGGGTTACCCAAAATAAACTGGAAACGTCTTCTCTGTGACTAGCCTGTTGTAGTTGAGGCTTCTGCCGCTAGAAGCCACTTGATGGGACCCTCAGGCATCGGTCTGCCGACTAGAGGTCTCCTGTTGGGTCATACTGCCACGTGGTGCATCATTGTCTTGCGGTTCTTCTCCCTTGTTCGTCAACTTTTGCGATAGCTGAAAAGGAACAGCCTGCTTCCATAAAACTTTGTTTTCTGTTGGGGGAAATCTCCGAAACGGTTGTCATCTTTCAAACAGTTTACAAGGACGCTGCCATGAGCAAACAACAAGTTTATGAGTGGCTTTCTTGCTTTAGAATTGTTTACTTGTCTCTTGAGTACCAACCTCGTTCAGGGCATCGTTCGACCTCTGGAATGAATGAAAGCATCATGGAAATTTCTGAACAGATCTCGGAGGACCGTCACCGAACAATTGACGAACTTGTTGATCTGGCTGATGTGTCCTGTAGCACCTGCCAACGAATGTTGAGCGAGAAACTGCAAATGAAGAGTTGTAGCAAAATGTGTGCTTCGCTTGCTCACAGAAGATCAAAAGCCGTGAAATGATGAAAGAACACTTGGAAGTTGATCCGGAACTTTCTCCAAAGGTTATCACTGGTGACGAAAGCTGGTGCTGCAGAATTTGCAGATGTGGAAGAGGTGAAGAAATAAACGACGGAGTTGTTAAAAAGCATCACTTCGTAAGAGTTCCAGCACTGATTGGAATAGTCGAAAACGCTCCTGGGCCGATGCATTGCTTCAAATGGAGACGTTGATGACGACAAAAGTGTAAACATGTAAAACTAAGTGAATAAAATAGTATTGCAACATTCTGGTTTCTTTTGGGTACACACTCGCATATATATATATATGTATGGCAGGCAGGTGTCGATGAATGGTTGAATGACCAAATCCAAGCTTCTCTGGTAGTCCTCAACATTTACGATGTGATTTTATTCTTGCGGGTTTTGCAGGACGTCCTCGTCATGCTCTACAGATCTCTCAGGACGTCTTCTAGGCTGCAGATTCT
This sequence comes from Octopus bimaculoides, assembly GCF_001194135.2. Classification (NCBI taxonomy): domain Eukaryota; kingdom Metazoa; phylum Mollusca; class Cephalopoda; order Octopoda; family Octopodidae; genus Octopus; species Octopus bimaculoides. The sequence continues at coordinate 16,489,791 of NC_068988.1, read as the reverse complement.
GGCTTACGCTTATTTCCGATCCTCTCACTTTCCGTTGCGTTGTTGCCTTTATTCAACTCATAAAGCAAAATATGCCGAATATGCTACTTTGTCACTTCCATTATAGCTGTAAAAAAAATAACTGTTAAAATCGAAATGCACTCTTCAAAACTTGCACTCAGAACGAGGACAAGGTAACATTACTACCTGCTTTTATAGCAAGTCAATGCAGGTAGTTTATCCCATCTCTCCCCAAATTATGGTCCATGCATTTGAAGAAAATGCATTTAACCGCTAGCTCCAAAAGATTTTTTTCTTTCCTCGCCTTCCTTTCTGTTGAAAAGCGTAGGCTCGAAACGTAAAAGACTTTCTAATCTTCCCATGCGTTAAACATATACACCTTTTTTGTTATTTATACACCTGTTTTCGTCTTGCTTTTCTGTAAATTTGAACTATATATATATATATATATATATTTCAAATCCCCACAAAAAACAAACACAAAAATACAACAACGCGAGAACGTGGTACATGTAAAGTATTAGCAGTCTCTCAGGGAAGAAAAGAAAGATGGTTTAACGGTTTAACAGAGAAAAATTCAATAGAAGGGAAGAGGAGGAAAATCATCAACGATTTACATAAGATTACATGTATAAAATATAACAAGATTGTACCATTCTCGTCGATAATAGTTGTAATTATGTATTCCACCTAAGGAAACAGACTCACACTTAGCTTCTCTCCATTTTACAGAAGGAGAGACAAGACGGTGAGCTGGCAGAAACTTTAGCACGCCGGGCAAAATGCTTAGATGTATTTCGTCTGTTTTTAAGTTCTGTATTCAAATTGCGGCGAGGTCAACTTTACCTTTCATCCTTCCGTGGTCAACAAATTCAGTATCAGTCGCACCTGGCCCCCTCCCCAATACTTTCGGGCCTTGTGCCTAGAGTAGAAAAGAAATGCATGTTTACGTATGTAATATATGCATATATACCTCTAATTCTGTACATGTTGATACCTTAACTTCACATATAAGTACACATTATCTGTATTTATACGTGTGTGTACGTGTTTGTGTCTATGAATATATATATGTGTGTGTGTGTGCATAATGTCTTATTTGTCAATTTCTCAGCCACCCTAAAGAAAAAGCTCTACTATTAGAATGGCAATAACTGTAATAATAGAAGATTGTTAAATGATTGATTTTGTAGTGCAACGTCTGCTAGGTAAGTTGACGCAGACAATTGTTGTTGTTGTTGTGTTTTAGTATTTTGTTTTCTTCTTACGTTCAAAGATTCTAATCACGTAAACACCTGTATGATATAATGAGCTTAAGGGTTTCAACGTAGAAATGCCAGTATTATAAAACCGGAGCAAATTGTCAAACCTGATTAGCTTTTGTAGTGACATTAATTTTACTATTATCATTATTATTATTATTATTATTATTATTATTATTATTATTATTATTATTATTATTATTATTATTATTGCTGTTGTTGTTGTTCTTGTTATCGTTGTCGCCGTTGCTGTTGCTTGTTGTAGCTGCCTGATAATGTTTTTGTTGTAATAATCTATCGTTGTAATCAACGTCATCAACGTCATCATCAGTTTCATGACCATCGCCATCGTCGTCGTCATCATCATTAGTAGTAGTAGTAGTAGTAATAGTAGTAGTACTAGTAGTAGTAGTAGTAGTGAAGTTGTTGATGGTAGCTTGATTTGTTTACGTTCGTCCGTAGTTCTTTTACCTTTTATGGTAATGCATTTGATGTCTAAGACGTTTGAAATAAGTGTGGCATTATTCTGAATAGATGTTCCAACTCGATACGAAACGAATGTTCTACTGGGATTTGAATAGTCTGTATACCTGCTTACATTTTTATCAAATATATTCAGTGACTGGCTCTACTTCGTCTCAAACACTTCACTGACTGAACGGACTGGCTGAGAGGCAGGATGTGAGCTTGTGTTGTTTCGAGTGTCCAATACCGACTGGGAAGCATATAAATATGTATATTTTTACTTAGTTACTGTTGAAATGAGTATCAATTTCAGTATTTTCTTACTGGAGAAGCATTGTTCGTACGCCCGTTAATGTGTCATACCAGGCGGCTATATTCCGCTTATTTATAATCTAAGGTCAAATATTGCCACCGTCGATTTTGTCTTTCGTTCTGCCGCATTGAAATTCGCACCAGTATTTTGGGGTTTTGTGCATAAGTTGCTACCATTTATTATTTTTAACACCATCATCGTCGTTGCCGTCGTCTCCATCATCAACATCTGCATCATCATCATCAGCAGCAGCAGCAGTAGCGGCATCATCATCATCATCATCAGGTATTTGCGGGTCAACATTGTCTTTCAGGTACCATGCTATTGTTTCTTTTCAGGTATCTAATACTTTCCCGATTATTGTGGCCGTGCAAAGGAGTCAAACCTTTTGTAACAGTTCTACTGGGCACTCTACTCCAATTTCCTTTATATTCCTCTTGACACCTTCATTATTATTATTATTTCTACTATTATTAAAGCGGCGGGGTGGCAGAATCGTCAGCATGCAGTGAAAAATGCTTAGTGGCATTTCGTCCGTCTTTTATGTTCTGCGTTCAAATTCCCCCGAAGTCGACTTTGCCTTTCATCCTTTTGAGATCGATAAAAGTAGTACCAGTTACTTACTGGAGTCAATGTAATCGACTTAATCACTTCCCCAAAAATTTGAGGCTTTGTGCTTCCACTAGAAAGGATTCTTGTTCTTCTCGTTCGTCTTCTTCTTCTTCTTCTTCTTCTTCTTCTTCTTCTTAGTAGTAGTAGTAGTAGTAGTAGTAGTAGTAGTAATGAGCTTAGAATTTATGTGAAGCGTTCCTTTCCATGGAGCCATAAATTACATTACTCTCCCCAAAGTTATATTACATGACAAGCTGGAAATTATACGATAACCCTGTTTTTTTTTTATTCATTTTATTTTATTTTTGTTGGAACAATTCGTATTGAACAGGTACAAGGTTTGTGTTGATCTGGTTTGGTGTATTGTGCTTTTAAAAGATATATTATAGGGCAACGGTAGGCTGTATTGCTTTTAAAAATATATCACACAGTATTGTAATTTATACTCTAGGAATTTTCGATAATTCTGTGATCAGAATGAATGGCAATGTGCACTTATTGGACGAACGATGCTGCAATTTTACTAGATTCCGGAAGAATTTGTCCATATAGACAAGCGATAATATTTCATTTCTATATGGGACATCAGGTTCAAGGTACATAGTAAGTCATAATTTACAGATGTTCTCTATGATGTCTTCATATTTTTAGTGCATATAATGCGCCTTTACGTTTAGAGTAATCCCATTTGTTTTCAAAATTTTATTAGCGCCGTATGTCTCATTCATAATCAATTTTTGCCCGTGTTTTGTCAACAGGAAGCGTAACGAGCTTTCGTGTGTGCTATAAAGTTGGTGCAAAATATTTGTAACTACCGGTTTATATTCTTCAATTTTATTTTAGAATAGTCTTTTATTACCTGTACAAATACTTCTGCTTTTGGTATAATTTATTTTATGCTGGTCTGATAGTCGTTTGGAAGACATGCTATGCTGACTTCAGTAAAAGAGAGAAATATTTTCATTGCTAGAACACCATATAACAATAAATAAATGACATGGTTATGTAGTATTCTAATAATATTACTGATTAAATATTTTAGAATGCAATAGAAGGATGCAAAGCAAACCCTAGATACGTATAGCGCTGTCAGTATTGTATCAATTTCCATCCATCTGCGTTCTAATCTCTATTGGAGCTGAATTTACATCACCTCCCTCGGGATCAATATAACAAGAGTCAGTAGCGTTCATTCCTCACATTCTCAGAAAAATCTCTATTTCCATTTATATACTAAAACAAAAATCGATATATCAGACAAGGAAATAGTATTAAATATATTACATGTTTGATACTATACATACAGGTTAATTTCCCATTAAGCGAAGAAGTCTTAGCCTTTGTCAAGTGAACATATATAATTCGGGTTATCGGACATTATTTAGGATGACTTTATATTAATGTTTGGCACTAGGAAAGCTGAAATAAATATGCAAGATTATCAGCCAAGATGACATTGCATGGCACCAAAAACCACTTATGAATATATTATTACTCTGGCTAAGATATATGTAGCTTCAGAAGTAGAATACTTCATTTCCTTGAATATTAATGCGGATATTTGAATATATTTTCATAAGGACAATACTCAATGTAAAAGTATTTGTGAGGTTGTGCGGCTGTATCTGTGAATATATGTTCATATATATATTTATAAACAAAATATTTATATTTATAAGAAACAGATATGTAATAATAGATAATAGCTTTATCTATCAAAAAATGCTATGAGGATAAAAATAAACTTTCTTTTCTTTAATGTTATTCAATAAAGCCACCTTCAACATCAACAACTGCTTCTATATGAGGTCTAAATCATATACATCTTCGAATCAAGTGGTCCTGGTTCATTTTGAACATTACTCTGACTATGGCAGTTTCCAAATAATCTTTGGTGTTATGAGTATATTCATTGCCCTCACTCTCAACAACACTACACATTTATTAGCCCAACGGAGTGACATCTGGGGAATTACGAGGCTAAATGCTAGGGGTTATATGATCATGAAAATTTTCAGCCACCCATTCCTGTGTTACTAGAGCCATGTGTGATAGTGCAGAGTCTTACTGAAACACACATGGCCTTCCATTGCATACACTGTCTATCCAATTCTTACCAGGACCTCAATGTAGGCGGATGAGTTAACTCTAAGGCCGTCATTGTTAACAACCCCTAAAACAATGAGAGTTTCAGGAAATTCTGTATGCGTAACACTTGGAACTTCAGAAGGGTCTGCACATCACCATCTGTCTTTTCTTTCTCATCCTGGTCGAAGTTTTTCTCGTTTGATAAAAACCAAATCAAATCTTCTTCTGCTAGAAGTTTCGGTTTAACTAAG
>NC_068988.1:16480961-16482808 GCF_001194135.2 Octopus bimaculoides | reverse complement strand
TATAATACAGGGTATCTAAGAGATACCGCTACGCTGAAAAATAGCAATAAAATCTTGACTCTAAACCACAATAAATGTTCATATAGCACAAAAGAGCGAAGACGAAGACAAAATAAACTAGTAAAAATAACTGGATATCCTTATTTATATGAATTTATATAAATTTATATAAATATATATATATGTATGTATGTATATAATTCTGATTCAGTTGAATTAGGTACTTAAATTGAGGCACTTTGTTATGTAGATTTAATTTAAACACCCAAACAATATCAAGTGAATATGAAACTCTGCATTTGACGGGAATAGTTTTAATGTCAGTTTAATGTATACTGTGTGGAGGCGGAATGGCCCAGTGGTTAGGGCAGCGGACTCGCAGTCATAGGATCACGGTTTCGTTTCCCAGACCGGACGTTGTGAGTGTTTATTGAGCGAAAACACTTAAAAGCTCCACGAGGCTCCGGCAGGGGATGGTGGCGAACCTTGCTGTACTCTTTCACCACAACTTTCTCTCACTCTTACTTCTTGTTTCTGTTGTACCTGTAATTCAAAGACCCAACCGTGTCACACTGTGTCACGCTGAATATCCCCGGGAACTACGTTAAGGGTGCACGTGTCTGTAGAGTGCTCAGCCACTTGCACGTTAATATCACGAGCAGGCTGTTCCGTTGATCAGATCAACTGGAGCACTCGTCGTCGCAAGCGACGGAGTGCCAAGAACAACAAATTTATACTGTAAGGATCTATTTATATTATAAATAAGTCCATTATGCGTTCATCATATAAGATTTTACCATAATATTCTATACACTTCATTTATGAAAAGTCTCAAAATTTCTCGTCTTTTTTAAAGTATCTCCTAATTAGAATTTTAAGTGTAACTTCTAGCCTTCATCTACATATTTAATTATAGTTTGCTTTAACATTATAAATATGCTAAATTACAATGTGCTCCCTCCCTTATTCTCTGAACTTATGTTCCACCCCTAATTTCTAATACTTACTCCTTTAGTTTTTCATTACCTATCCCTTTAACTTAATCAAAATATGTATTGTTAGCTCTTCCCATCCGTCTTTCTTCGAATTATCACCCCTTCCCCTTCAGGCATTCCATCTTTTATTGCCCCATATCTTATCCTTTGGTGTAGATAAACCCGGATATAAGGTTTCAGTACGTAGGTAGTTTAGTAGGCTGTCATGATACTACTTAATTGATCACATTTGTCTAGAATACAACTACAACTCCCCCAAGATTTTTTTTTAGATGATTGAAGACTATATTCCTCGTATTGTCTTAGAAGTGTAGATAACTAGGTCACTACTCATAATTATTCCCCTCTCTCCCCACTATAACCTCTACTAACGACTTAATTCTTGTAACTTCCACGTTACGTAGACTATTTTCTAAACTCATTCTGCCAAAGAAATAGCAGCAGAATCAATGTAAATTTTTGAGCTCTATTTGGTGATACGAATATGTTAAAGCAGTTGGTTGGTCCTTTGTGTTTGAAATCTATGCAGTCATCTGACGAGAACGGTTTCTTTGCAATGATGTAATGTTTTCATTAATCAATTAAAAGAGTCGCTTGAAACGGCTGTAATAAATTGATACATGTTCATTTTTGGTACTCATTTGTACATACATATATATTGTCTGATTGTATGTACAGTTATATCAAAATGAATTTTACACTAATCTGATGGGTGAATTTGTACAGTAAAAATTTATTATTCATATACAAGAATGTTAATGGCTAAGCTGGACGAAACTTCAAAGTCACTATCAACAACGTTCTTCGATATGTGTGTGTGTGTGTGTGTGTGTGTGTGTGTGTGTGTGTGTG
>NC_068988.1:16479835-16480951 GCF_001194135.2 Octopus bimaculoides | reverse complement strand
TGTGTGTGTGTGTGTGTGTGTGTGTGTCTGTGTGTGAGTGTGTGTGTGTGCTATCTATCCATATATGTGCACATCCATCAACACGCATACCTGCACATAGGCACACGCAGCACACATGCATATATATATATATATATGTGTGTGTGTGTGTGTGTGTGTTTACATATGCGTTTATGCATGTGTATTCGTATCTATGGCCGAGTGTGTGTATACAAAAGAAATATTTATGCGGGTTTACGTAAACATAGCTTTCAATATGTATAGCGATGGATGTAGATATACGTATCAAATGTAGAAATTAACATGAATAAAACGAATAATAGCAATGCAAGTATATAACAACTTAAGTAGAAAAGGAATACATTATCTGAGATTGTTTTTTGCCGACATATTCTAATTAAATCCGTTTATGGATCATAAAGGATAAATACTGGTGAAAATAGATGAATGTTACAAATAAATAGGCATCCATTAACATTTTTTTCCAGGTAATATTGCAAACAAAATATATTGTTTCTCGAAATGTAATTAATGACGTTAATAAGTTTAAGGTTTTTGATTAAATTTTCGTTTTTCAAAAATGGGGAAATTCCTCGCCTTAATTGCTATTATTAAATAATATTCGATGTGTTTTTATGTGTTTCATTTATTAGCGAATAAAATGCATTAATACACACGAACAAACACACAGCGAAGCTGGCGCGCACATATATACACACATAAATATTTATATATATATACGTGTGTGTGTGTGTGTGTGTGTGTGTGTGTGTGTGTGTGTGTGTGTGTGTGTGTGTGTGTGTGTGTGTATCTTGGTACTCCGTCGGCTACGACGACGAGGGTTCCACTTGATCCGATCAACGGAACAGCCTGCTCGTGAAATTAACGTGCAAGTGGCTGAGCACTCCGCAGACACGTGTACCCTTAAACGTAGTTCTCGGGGATATTCAGCGTGACACGGTGTGGCAAGGCTGGTCCTTTGAAATACAGGTACAACAGAAACAGGATGAAAGAGTGAGAGAATGTTGTGGTGAAAGAATTACAGCAGCGTTCGCCACCATCCCCTGCCGGAGCCTCGTGGAGCTTTAGGTGTTTTCGCTCAATAAACACTCACAA
>NC_068988.1:16476892-16478938 GCF_001194135.2 Octopus bimaculoides | reverse complement strand
ACTGTCTGTCCTATAATCAAATATTCATTTAGATTTGAAATATTTTTTATGTAAACTTGCATTCCCATACGCTTAACTTATTAGCGTGGACGAAAGTAAATTTGTTCAATTTGAATTTAGTATCATATTTCATCTTATTCATTAATTATCCCGCACTAGAGTCACCAAGACACAAATACACGCACGCAAACACACACACACACACACACACACACACACACACACACATACACACACACACACACACGAACACACGAACACAGGCACATATAAATGCGCAAAATGTACTGCTCTCTGTATGTGTGTATATTTATGTTTGTGTCAATGTATATTCATGTATTTCCATTGAGGCATTATAAGTTCAATGCAGCCAATTCATGCAACAGACAGCGAAACAGTTGTTCATGGTCATGTTGCCATCGAAAAACTAAACTTTCATGCAAAAATGCTAACATGTTTAGTTGACGTATTCATGTTATTCATAATACCTGCTTCGAAGGAGTTTTAACAATATAACCCGTTTGAACAAGCTGCTTTATTGTTTAAGATTTTAAATAATGCCTAGCTTTACTTGTCTCTATGGCAATATATTAAACAAGCAAATGAATTCATAATGAAATCTATATAAGGGATCCGTTATTTGTTATATCTGAGAGCAGAACATGTATCCAAGGTGAACATCCGTTCAATAAATTCATTCACGAAATGTGGACGGCAGAGATATGGGAATAAATTTCATGAAGAATGACAAGGGTTTCGAAGTGGTAACAGAGAAAAATATCTTAGATATTTAAATGACCTAAAAAGAAATATATGAGTGTCGATAATTCTATTGAATTAATATTGTAATTATATAATCCACAATTTACTGACAATTTTTGTGAACATGTATAATGACTTCGGGAAAATATGATACGAAATGACGACGCGGATACTGTACTCCAATAGATAGAAATACATGTTGACAAATGAGCAAAACAATGTTATTTTGACAAGAGTATATGCATGGGTGTATGTATGTTTGTGTTCGTGTGTATGATGTGTCTAAGGTTTTAGTGTAATTTATACGTGGTCTAATGGCAGGATATAGGCTCTCTCTCGCTCGTTCGTTTCCATTGCGTGTATTCAATGTGGGTTTTGAAGATATGAGATTAGTATTATATTTATGCCAATAACTTTATTTCTGAATATGTACATATGCTATGCTTGAGAATTCCATAACCGCTGTGTCACTAACGCGAGTCTTAACAAAAATGAAACTTCGCATGATTATTTATTTAAATTGATTATTTCTTATTTATAAAAAAAAACAAGAAAAGTCTGTTATAAGAATACCATTGTTTCGTATATATTTCACATTGAAGAATGATATTTCTATATACTAGAGCCATTATGGAAGCCATTTTAGAAGAAAGCATGAAAACTAACACACATACACACATTCATGTTTACATATATATTTGTGTCTCTGTGTGTGTGTATATGTATACACACACACACACACACACACACAGATATATATATATATATCGTATACACATTAAGAAAGCGTGAAATATGGATTATGATATTGACTGAGATAATGAGAACGATTTCAATGAATAATATTAAAAAACAAGTAATATTAGTACATCTTAGATCTACTGCCAATTTTACTTTGTTATGGATCTTGAGGCTGAGACACATTTGTAATGAGTATTGCACAAAATTACAAATATTAAGAGATTGCGCTGGATCACCAATCAGTTGAGCAAAGCTCAAATTCTCCATTTGCTTCGAAGTCTCATAATAGGATATTGAAATATTATGCGCATCTCTCATTCTCATAGTCTATACCTCTAATTTTCTCTCTAATGCACTATCTTTGTCCATCTATCTGTCTCCCACTTTCACGTTCTCTCCCTTTCTCTTCCTTTCCATACACACACACACACACACACACACACATATATATATATATGTATATATGTGCATATGTATATGTGAGTGTGTGGGTATATATGTGTGTATATATATATATATATATATATATATATATATATATAT
>NC_068988.1:16472225-16474115 GCF_001194135.2 Octopus bimaculoides | reverse complement strand
ATATAGGTTTGGTGCTATAAAAGAGGGATAAGCTCAACAAGACGCAAAAGTAGGGCACATCACATTTTAATCAGATATTAAGACTCATCTTGAGAGACTCACGCTATGACAATCATTTCTGTAGCTTTACAAATATCTATCTTTTGTCCGCATGTGCACATACATATGCATACGTAAATAGGTAAACACATATGTGTGAGTGTGAGTGTGTCTGTATTATATATATGTATACGAGTATGTATGTATGCATGTATATATATATATATATATATATATATATATATATATATATATATAGTAACCTATATATAATTTATCAACGGTGTAGATGATATTTACCATTGTATCAATGTTTCGTAACAATACTTTAAGTATGGGACAAATAGGTCGTAAGAAAACAGCGTTAAATGCGTGTAGAAGAAGGTACACCATCTAAAGTTCTTAGAATGCGATAAAGAATACCATAGATAAGTCTAGTGCAGTTTGAGTTTTCATATATAAATATACCCTTGGCAACTAATGAAACTTAAAAGCGTAGGTAAAATATACTATCTATAATTTAGAAATACCAGTATATAAATATATACGTACATGTGTGTGGTATTTTTGATTTTTTATTTATTTCATAGATTGTAATCTTGTGAACCTCATGAGTTTACAATAAAAATATGATGGTCGAGATTTGAAGTTTGTAGATAGCTATATTCTAACTTGAAAAGAAATCGATTCGCGCTAATATATGTATCAAATACATTTATGAACGGAAAGTTTCTGTTGTATATCTAATGCTTTGGCAAGGATTCCGTAACGTAACGTTGGAATTTGAGAGAAATAGTCATTTTGTATGTCGGTGCTGTCCCAGTATAGATAAAAGTATAACGATATATCGATATATCTATGTATTTCTTTGTCTCTATTCAACTATTTATCTGTGAATCTTCCTCTCTCTCTCTCTATCCCTCCCTATATATATACCTATCGATCTATATTTATATGTATCTCTCTTTCTATATATATATATATATATATATATATATATATGTGTGTGTGTGTGTGTGTGTGTGTGTGATTATATATCTATTACCTGTCTATCTATCTAGGTATATATACACACACACGCGCTCACACATAAACACACACACACACACACACACAGGTACACATGTTTTTCTATACAGGAACATGCATATACACATATATATTTAGAAATATATTATATGTGAAAAATACATAGAAACATACATAAATAAACAGAGTAGAAAAATCATGAAATATTAATGGTGAGAACTTTGCGTATGGGACATATGGCCTGTATATATGCTGATCAGAAATATTTATGCACAAAATTTACCTGCGCTTATAATATATATATATACACACACGCACGCACATACAAATCACTGAGACACACACATACACACAGATACACATATATACACACGTATGTCTATATGTATGTGTGTATGTTTGTATCCATCCATACACAAACACACACATATATATATACAGGTATATATATGTATACACACACATATGTACATATACGTACGTGCACCAACATACAACCATATATACACTTGCACACTCATACATGTTACAAGTCATGTGTATCTGTATATAAACGTATCAAGGTGTGTGCGGAACTGTTTGCGTGACACAGAGACACTATGAGCCTGTATTTGTTACTTCGAAGATATAGATATGTGTACTTTTCTAAATTTATGATACAGTCCTATACGTAACTCTTGTCATAGCAAAGCCTCTCACAATGTTATGACAACGCTTATTAAATCAGGGGTCCTGTCTAATTAGAATTGACGTGTTAGAAGTTTATTTCAAAACACATTTTTCATCATCTACATTATAAATATATATATATATGTATATATA
>NC_068988.1:16462655-16467655 GCF_001194135.2 Octopus bimaculoides | reverse complement strand
TGCTAGACCTGATGGTGTTTATCACCACAACGGCGTAGACAGCGGTGGTGATTGATGTTAACTGCGGTGGTACCGGTGGTTGTTGTGATGCCGGTGGTTGTACAAATTACTGACAGAGTTGTTGTAGTTTATGGTGATTTCTTTTGTAAAAAATGCATATGTCGGTCGTGTAATGGAGAATGACATGTAGCTGATCTAGTGATAATGCTGGTAAAAGTGGTTTTTAGTTATGATGCTGGTTGTTAAGATTATAGTGATGAAACGGAGGTTGTACTGTATGCGTGGTAGTTGTGAGGTTTAAGCTAGTGGAACATTTATTAGTAATTGTTAGAGTTATGTTGGTGGTGGTGGTGGTGGTGGTGGTGCTAATATTGTTTGTTGGGTTCATTGTGGAGTGGTTGGTGATTTTGGTTCGTTAGGTTTATGTTGGTGAAACAGGTTTCGATATGATACTAGTGATATCGTTTGAAATGAAGCGTAGACGGGAAATTACATGTTATATGATATTAAGAGGCAGAGAAATAAGAACTGGAGGTAGAAAGATTACTGTGATATTGATACTGTATATTCTGGTGGGATGATTATGGGAGATACAATAACTAAAACATTGAAGGTAGGGAGATGCAATTATAGAGATCTGGGTGTTCGTATGGAATCTGATGTTTTAATGGTGGCTTCTCCTTCATGGCTCCATATTGTTTTAAGCATCACTATTACCAAACAAAGTTTGTGTCTCTTTATGTTTCATACTCTTTTACTCTTTTACTTGTTTCAGTCATTTGACTGTGGCCATGCTGTAGCACCACCTTTAGTCGAACAAATCGACCCCAGGATTTATTATTTGTAAGCCTACTACTTATTCTATCAGTCTCTTAGTGCCGAACCACTAAGTTAAGGGGACGTAAACACACCAGCATCGAATGTCAAGCGATGGTAGGGTGACAAACACACACACACATATATATATACATATATACGACGGGCTTCTTTCAGTTTCCGTCTACCAAATCCACTCACAAGGCTTTGGTCGGCCCGAAGCTATAATAGAAGACACTTGCCCAAGGTGCCACGCCGTGGGACTGAACTCGGAACCATGTGGTCGGTAAGCAAAGTACTTACCACACAGCCACTCTTGCGCCTTAAAGGCAAAGTCGATCTCGGCGAAATTTGAACTCAGAACATAGCGACGGGCGAAATACCACGAAGCATTTCGTCCGGCGCGCTAGCGATTCTGCCAGCTCGTCGTCTTGTTCAAATATTTCTTGTTCAAATATTTCTGAAGTCAACTAGGTATTTCGTATTCACGAGCTCAAGAAAATTGTCGGAGCGGATTTGACTAAATCCAATCCCTTCGCCCAAACTTTTTCAGGATTAGTAGGAAGAAGAAAAAAACTGTTTACACTGAAACGTTTACCACCACGACCACCACCAACAGAAAGGAAAAGATCTCCACCAATAAAACCAACATAGAAACATCTATAACGTCGCTTCTTCACGTGTAAGAAATAGCAACAAAATCGCCCTCATGTCTTAACATTTAACAGTTGCGATTATGTAAGTAGAAGTATTATATACCTAAACCACATTAAATATAAAGAGGGGATGGTCATGACTGGGATGTCTTTGGTCTTAAGCGTAATTAATCAGTTCTTTCAAGGTAAAAAAGATAAACAATAACTACTACTACTACTACTACTACTACTACTACTACTACTACTACTACAACGTGAGCAGTACCATTATCCTTAACAGCTTGAAGAACTCCAAAAGCATCAATAATGCAACCCATGCCCAATGACACAAATATTACACACACATTGCAACATATATCAACAACACCCTCATTGTCCTTTAAAAAAATATTAAAATAAAATTATCGTCTTCTCCCTTATCCTTGCGTCACCTTCTTTTACTCCCTCCTCAACTTCAATACTTTCATCGTTATTATAACCAGAACAGGAAACCCGGTCTTATGGAAAAGCATAGCGTTGCTGAAATTTTTCTTGTAAAGTGAAATTCCGTTATGCGATAATTATTTTCCCATGGATTTCTGTTACATCAAGCGGGCATCTTAAATGATAGTAAATATCTCGAACATCTGCGATTATTTTTTTAGTCATAGTGTCATCGTCATCCGTACTTCACAATTGTATCAACCCTGAGAAGTGCAAATTCACATCAAGTTTACCATTGTAATCTGCTATTGTGTGTCTGCCGCGGTGGTGAAGCGAATGGTGTGATCGATCTCACAATGGAAAAATACTTCCCAATACTCTGATTGACAATGTGGCATTGTGGAAATGGGACGTTGGGGTAGCGTTACAATGTGGTGATATATCAGTAAAACAATGTGATATTGCAGAAGACTGGCAAAATCACAGTTCTGTTCACCGTATGGTGATGCAAAGTTGTGGCAATATGAAATTCAGAGCGGAAATGTGACAGCGTAACAAAATAATTGTATTACATTGAGCCATTATAGAATGAAACAGGGTGGCAATGCGATAATGTTGAAATGTGTTATTGTGGCAATGGAACAATGTGGCAAGCTGGAAATGTATCGGTGAAGCAATGACAATTTGAAATTGTGATGACTGCTTGGAAGATCAATGTAGGATTCAATACCTTATACAAAATATTGTTGACCATCTTTTACTTTTTACCTGTTTCAGTCATTGGACTGCGGCCAGCTTGGAACATTGCTTTGAAGGATTTAGTCAAGCACATCGAACTCAATACCCATACACACACACAAATATATATATATATATATATATATATATATATATATATATGTGTGTGTGTGTGTGTGTGTGTGTGTGTGTGTGTGTGTGTGTGTGTGTGTGTATTGTTGTATCCGGTATTAATTTTTTCGGCCTTCTTTCCTGAACCGCTAATTTACAGGTAGGTAAAGAGACAACACTTGTTGGCAATCGGTGATGGAGCACAAACGCAACATAAGAACAACGACACAAACATATATACGTTCATCTGCGACAGGCTACCTCACAGTTTCTGTCTAACAAATTCACGCACAAGGCATTGGTCGACCCGAGGCTACAATAGATTTTTGATCAAGGTTACACCTAGTACGATTAAACAGGAATCTACGTGACCACAAAGCGCATTATTTTCCGTGTGTACGACATTCCAAACAACTAATACCTTAAAATCTGCACCATTGGCCCATTTGGGTTAGATCCCTTAGTTTAATTTTATTTTTATTTTCTTAAGTGTAGAAATAATTGTAGTGATGAAATTGACTGTGAGGAACATGATTATGACTATTAGATGTATAATCGTTTTGGCTGTGTTCCTAGCAATGTTGGTGGAATTACTATTGCTTTCGTTATTTCTGTTGTTGTGTAGCCCTGTCGGTTCTAAACTAGCAGACATATTATTAAAGGTTTTTCCAACAATGAGTATGACTTCAATATTTCAGATATGCTATGTCCAAGACTGCTAGAGGATGGTATGGTGATGGTGGTGGTATCTTTAGGGGCAGTACGTACGGTGTTAGTTATTTGGACACAAACAATTCCTCATTGAATAAACTTACGATCCAAGATTTTGCATCCGTGGCAATCTCAACTTTGTCTCCGACTTAATGTCTCTGGAAATATCACGCCGACCAGCACCACGACCGTCTTCGTCCCCGCGCCGCCACCACCACTGCCACCACCATCCCACTAATATCATCATCAATCCTTTTTGCTATTTCCAGGGTCTCTAGGTAGTTCTGGATTGTCCTCTCAGTCGTGATGGTCACATTATTCTCCGAGGACTATCATGGGTGTTTTCATAAGATGAGAAGAATAGGGGTAAGGGTGATCAAAATGTGGCGTTACAGAGGAAAGTGAAGATAAACAATAACACATTATACAATCATGCTACTTATGCTGACGGTGGTGCTGATGATGACGGTGGTGATGATGATGATGCTGATAATGATGACAAACATCGACGAGAAAGAGGAATATGATGAGGGTGACGACAACGGCAATGTTGAAGAACGGGATGATGATGCAGCGAAGGACGACGATAAGAATGATGACGTTAATGACAAAGATGACAACTCCGAGGAAGAGGATGATTATAGCGACGTCATCACGACTATGATGATGATGATGATGATGATGATGATGATGATGACACCGATAAAAACGATGCGGAAGAGGATGATGATGAACATGGCAACGACAATGATGATGACGATGATAATGATGATGATGATTATGCCAACTTAATACGCTGTGAGATCAATGTGCGAAATAAAGAAAGGAAGATATGCTGGTGTCAATCAATATATTAATTCTTCTTTAAAAATAAAAATAAAAATGCCTTTAAATTGATTTTCGCTTACGTATTTCATTATTTTTCTTTTTAATTCTGCTTTACTGTTTGAGCAACAATTCACAATGCGAAAGAAAAAAATGTAAGTAGATCAGTATGACTATGTCATTGACAATAAACAGTACATATATTTAATTATTGATGCCCGAAACAGCCTGCATCCGTCACTTTCACATGTACTCTAAGCTACAGATATAAGTATAACACGATTTTTTAGACTCCACTGTGGTTTGTAACAGAAAAGTCTCGCAAAAATGCATGCAAAAATAGAGAGAGAGCGAGAGGGAGATACGAGAGCGTGGCATCTCGTATTTGTTGAGGCTAATTTGTTTACCGTTGTCAAAATGTATTTTAATACACACATACAGTTAAAATTTCATACAACTTATAAAGCTATAATTTAATGCACATTTCAGATATGAATACGTGTGTGCGCGCGTGTGTGTGTGTGTGTGTGTGTGTGTGTGTGTGTGTGCGTGTGTGTGTGTGTGTGTGTGTGTGTGTGTGTGTACGTTTGCGTTCGCATATGTGATCAGTATGACTATGTCATTGACAATAAACAGTACATATATTGTGATTGTGATTGAGTGCATGTAACTTGTCTTGGTGTGTATAATATATATATATGTGTGTGTGTGTGTATATAT
>NC_068988.1:16452266-16462250 GCF_001194135.2 Octopus bimaculoides | reverse complement strand
TATATATATATATATATATATATATATATATATGTGTGTGTGTGTGTGCATATATATATATATATTTATGTATATATATGTGTGTGCATATATATATATATATTTATGTATATATATGTGTGTTCATATATATATATATATATATATATATATATATATGTATGTATATATATGGATGTGTATGTATATATATATATATAGATAGATATAGATATATATACATACATATCTAGATTCCCTGTATGCACCGGTGTGTGTGCGTGCCTGCGTGCGTTTTTCTGTATGCGCGTGTATGCGACCGTGCGTGCGTGCGTGCGTGCGTGCTGAGGTGTATGTGTGTGCGTGTGTGTATGTGTGTGTCAAATAAGTATTGCGTGGCGCAAGTATTTCAAGGAATAGTAGAGCGGAATAGGCATGAGTGGGCGACTATCCTTGCGTTGGGAATATAGTGGTAGGCTTTCTAAGTAACTCTAAGTTTGACGCAGGAAGGAAGGAATTAGGATACTGTAGTTCTTGACAAATAATTCAGAAGAGAATAAAGAATAAGCTATGTTGATTGTAAGCAAGAAAGAAGATATGCAGTGTGTAAAAAGCTTTTTGCACAAAATACAAAAAGACCAAAGTATGCCATAGTCATTAATTGTCGACCAAAGAGAATGGCGGGATAAGGGCTAGGCTAAAAAGAAATAAATACCGGGGTGAATTTGTTCAACCAAAACCCTTGAAAGGGATGCCCCAGCATAGCCGCAGTCAAAGTGATTGAAAAAGCGAAAGCATAAAAGATAAGTGTGTGTGTATGTGCGTGTTTGTACCCAAGGATATTCCTGTGTTTCTTTCCGATGGATTTTCATTATGTATGCTAGTTAAACCATAGCTGAGATCCTGATAGATGCTACTACGCCCCGCCACGATAGAGCAGAGTAGAATTGTGGACAAATATAGTGTCACACTCCTCAAAATCCTGGAAATTACGAACCAAAGCTCCACTAATGGGTGCTTTTGAAGTCATTCCGGGGATATATTTTCAGTAGAAGTATGACAAGTGAGGTCACCATCACGAAACAACTGTACGTGAGTGGATCGCAGTGATAAACTGTTGTACGACACAAATACCACCATCTATGTCACAGAGATTACTACCTAGTACAACGTTGAAGTGAGATGACCTGGTTTTACATTAGTGTCATAATCCAGAAGGATGCTGCTACAACATCTCGCTCTCCTTAAACCCTGGTGGTTTTACTGCTTGTCCTGACAACAACAAATTGGAAAGACCAACGAGAGTGAGGAGCCCCTAACTATTGTAACTGCATCCTTCTAGTGAAGGGACACTCTCATAAAACACCTGAAATTTCACATGATTACTGGTAAACCTGATTCGGCCTTTCATTTGTTACTAATAGCAGAACCCATTATGTATACTAGTTAAACCATAGCTAAGATCCTGATAGTTTCTTCTACTACCGGCCAAGATAGAGTAGAGAAAAATAGTTGTCAAGAGATAGTGCCACACTCCGCAAGAGCCTGGAACTTCCGAATCAATGCTCCACTAACGGATGACATATTTTTTGTATTGTACAAGAATTTATCACAAAAATCCAATGACGTACAGATATGACTTTGCAGAAAATACGTTTATCATTCCAACTAGAGAAAGTCCTGTATCGATGGAAGAAGCGCCTAATGAGTTACAAGTTTCGTCAATTCCATGTGCTTCAAAACAATCAGAACTCCAACGAGGTATGTTTTCCAAAATTAAATAAAAATATCTTGTAATAGTAAAGAGTATATTTATTCAATATGATCGCCATTGGCTTCAACCACGGCCTCCAGACGACTTCAGAATCTTCTGCAACTCTTCTGAACGGTATTCCTCTTTATGTTGGTGAATACTGCTATAAGCCTTGCCTTCATTTCATCTTTGGTGTTACAAGGAGTTTTGTTGGTCTCTCGTTCAACTGCGCCACACATATAATAATTAAGTGTGCTGCAGTCTGGGGAATTAGGCGGCCAGACGTGTGGGTTCTCTTGCTTGTGTAGAGGGATGTAGAATCCTGTTGCCAGATATAGGTTATTCCAGCAGCCACACTCTTGACCCAGAATAGATAGCACTACCACCTCCAGGCACTTGCTATAGGCCTCGGTGCGTGTTGAGTTTGAGGTGGTGTGAGAACATGAATGGAAGCATTATGTGACCATCTCTTGTTATCACTCCAAACATCATGATGTTGACTGAATGTTTGATTTATGTTACACTCAGTACATGTCCTCCGATTTCAGTGTGCTTAGATTGACACACTAACACTCTGAAATGTTCGTATGGGAGCTTCCGGCGCGAATGTCAAGCAGTACAGCATCTCATTTCTAAATTTTTGTCATAGTGGATTGCGTCAACGCTTTTTTTTCTCACAGAAGGTGCCCAAGTGACCCACTATACTGTGTAGTCGACAAAATCAGAAACAAACAATGCGCATGCGTCAATTTACCAATTATACCCTGTGTGTGTGTGTGTGTGTGTGTGTGTGTGTGTGTGTGTGTGTGTGTGTGAGAGAGAGAGAGAGAGAGAGAGAGAGAGAGAGAGAGTGAGTGAGTGTGTACACTTATAAACTACAAGTAGTAAAGCTCTATAAGTAATTTTTGTCTTTTTTACTGTCTAACATGTCTAAACAGTCCCAATAATCTTGTTTGTTTCGTTCGTTGTTGATATCTCGTTTTTTTTGTTTCACTTCCAGTTTATATTATTAAATTATAAAGATGACTAAAATTGAATTGGAAGAATATAACGAACACTATCAACACAAGTCTCAACAAATATTTGTAAATAACGTATCTAACACAATATCTGAACTAAACAATAGCTGTGTAGCCTTACATGATTATTAAAAACACCAGGACCACTTCTTTCCAGAACTACAATCCGAATAGAAAATTTGCAGTATGAATGATATACATAAGCATTCAAAGGAAAGTATTAATAAGTCATGTGTGAATGCGATAAAAGACATGAAAACATGAAGTAAACCTGTTGGAAATATAGCATGTTGAGTGTTGGCGTTGATCTGACGTTGTTTATAAATTGCCACTTATCTATATACAAGAGATGTAAGCCATATAATTGATGCTTTCAAAATCAATTCTATGTACACAAGGAAAGCATAAAATAATATAGATAATTTCTTTCGTTGGAACAAATAATTTTTGTTTCTTGGTTTCATATATTTCTCTGTTTTAATTTTTTTTGTTTCTTTCTTTCTTTCTGCTGGGGAATTCGTTGAGCGAGTTTAGTGGTGTTTTGTGTTTTTTTTTTTTTTTTTTTTTTAATGGATATGATTTTTGCCTTGGGAAGTAAGTTTAGCTTTTATGTTTAAGTCACCGAATAAGACCCTGTAGTTTAGCTAATGATTTGGGAAAGATGATGATGATGACGATTATTATAATGGTAGTATTGGTTATGGTGATGGACGCGGAGGTGTAGTAGCGGTGGTGGTTGTGGTGATGGTGGCGTTGGCGACGACGATGATGACTGTGCTGGTGTTAAGGGTGAAGGGTGATAATAATGATGCTCATGATGATAATGGCAGCGGCGATTGTTGTGGCGTATGAGATGAAAGACAAAAAAAAAGAGTTACCAAAATTACCAGCGCAGTTTTGATGGTGACAGACGCTCATGCATCACGGCTTGGAATCTGAAAATGCTTCTAGCCGTTGCATTAGCAGCAACACAATATAAATAAAGGATGGATAAAGAGAAACATTTCTAAAATTTCTCGACAAACTAAAATAAGCAGTCAACCAGTAACTCTAGCACTCGCAGCTGTATGGTATATTCAATGACTCAATTACAATTATGTCTATAACTCACATCGAGAGTTTCCTATTGTTGCGAGAATGATTATTAGTGTAGTGAAGCAGAGCTATGAATACAGACATTCTAGCTAGGATCATTCTGTTCTTTTGGGAGTACTTAAAGCAACATTTTATCTTTCTGAATAATTCCATTTTTTTTTTAAGATGTCAGAACATGATTTTTGGGAATATTTGGCTTCTATGTCTAGCAGATGTATTGATGACATATGTTCCGTCCCTCAAAGTGTACTGTAAAACGAAGCCAGGTTTCTTGTACATGACTAAAATACGTATAATGACTACATAAGCAAAAGGCAAAAATCCAATAAGTGTAACAAAAAGTAATCGATCGAACTGTACCTGATAAGTTAACAGTACATATTACATCGATAGATAATGAACGATATAACGAAAACTGTTCCAATAAAATCTGAATGCTTACCAATAAGGTGTCGAATTATTTCTGAAAAACCAACTACTAGATTCATTTTTTACATATAAGTAGTTCGTATTTCCAAGGAAAGTAACATTTTGGCTTGCGTAAATATATACATCTTTTATAAATTGACATGTTATAGTTGAGTAAATTATTTCCATGTTATTATTTTTGAATTGTTTAGTTGATAATTATTTAATGGCTGAGGCGTCAACTACCTGAAAACACTAAGGTGCATAATATACCGTTGTTAATTTCTGAGACAACGAATTATCGGTCTTGTATGCTGATAGATTCGGGTTAATAGCCTTATCGCTGTTCTTAGCGTAAAAGCTCTCCAGGCTTTCTTCAGGCAACTGTTTTTTGATAGCATTCTCTTCAATGCGATAGATTGTTCTCAAGATATAAAATTCAACCTACAAAATGTCTTAACAGATACATATTTCTTTTATGGTGCCAAAACTACGAAGAATTTCAGTAATATAGAAAGCGAAGCAAACAGTTTTAGTAATATTATATCATGGTCAGGCTGAAAGCTAGCTATTGTTACGTTTTCCGAAAACTCTCAGTATCATAAGTTTCTTCTAATCTTCACAAGCGTTAGTATGTGCGCAGGACGGAGAAACAATATTAGAAATGGTGTATAACTTAATATCTCTTATCTTTTAATTATTGCGGTTATTAAGATGATGCCAAGCTAAGGCAATGACTTTAAAGCTGCTTTTCGAAAGAATCGACTTCAGAAATATTCCTTTTATAAATCTAATACTTATTCTACCGGTTTCATTTACCGAACCGCTAGTATATAGGGACGCTAATAAACTAACATAGTGGCTTTACACTATCGTGGAGCAGAATTGTGTCACGCTGATTCACCAATGCAGGTCTCATTTTTTGCAAGTGAGCATGCATTTTAGCGAGGTGATTGCAGTAAACCGCTGCTGCAATGCTCTGTCTAGCTTCTATAAAGCTGTAATGGACAACACCAATTGTAGACCACCAGACAGTCACCATAATCTTTTGCTGATGCAACTTTGGCTTTGGGAAATGTTTGGGGGACTCATCACGATCGAGCCATTGACCTGATCGTTTACAGTTATCATAAAGAATCCACTTTTTGTCATAAGTGACTTTTCGGTCAAGAAAAGGATCATTGGTGTTTCGCAAAAAGAGCATCGAGCACACCTCAAAACACAGAACTTTTTTTTTTTCATTGAGCTCATGAAGTACTCATTTATCGATCTTTTTCACCTTACCAATCTTCTGCAAATTGTGTGAGACCGTTGCAACACCGACACCAAGTGCATGAAACATTTTTCTGACACTTTGACATGGGTTTTATTCAACAATTCCTTTCAATTACTCATTGTCAAGACTGCATGACAGTCCTCTAACTCCATATTTAAGGCTTACATCACCACTACAAAATTTCTGAAACCACCTTCATACTGTGCGATCACTTGTGGACCCCTCTCCCTATGCTCTGTTGATATTGGCAGCAGTTTGGGAGACATTGTGACCAAGCTTGAACCCATGCAAAAAAAGCAAGCGAAAGTTATTTTTTGTCAAGTTCATAATCAAGGGCGCCTATGCTTCAAGAATGTTTTCAGTCTGAAATAAGTAGATTATTAAAGAACATACATAAATTATTAAGTACATCGAAATTCACCTAAAATATAATTAAAATACTATGATAAAATTGCGTTTAAAATCACAACACTTAAAGCGGCCATTATTTTCAGAACAATGCAATAATTAAAACTAAAAGTCGCATTCAAATATCACTAACTTACCGAAATAAACCTTCATTATTCAATGTTCAAAATTCTTCGGTATTCATTAATATAAAATGATATATATTTCTTATTCATTTATAAGCCAGTTTAATTAAATTTGTAGTTCAAGAAAGTATTAATTTCTACTCCATGATATTTCCTCTTAATAACATCTTGAACTTAACACAATTCACTTTATGAGTTGTATATAACGTTGCTTCTTTGATATATAATCTCGCTCTGTCGCCTAATCTCTCTTGTTGTTTCCAGATAAATGCGTATCAACATATACCTCTTCGTGTGCATGAGTTGCATGTTAGTCTGTATATATATGCGTATTATATGTACGCATACGTTTGCGTGTGTAAATGAAGTATAAGCTATAACACTTTTTTATTCATTGACAAAACATTTTATCCTCACTTCAAGAATGAGAACAAAAGGTTTTACTGTAGATTTTACCCGCTAAGAGTAGTAAAACCGATATCGATCTGATAAGTGATAATGACCCTCGTTAAAGAAGTAAAACTGACATTCTGACCAAGGAGAAATTACTTATTTATAGCTATTTATAGTGCATACAAACTTGGACTCCGCATATAAGCGGGGCGGTTGTGTGAGCATGCGTGTGTGTGAGTATGTGTATATGTGCGTGCTTGTATCTCATGCTTAAAGCCAAATTGATTTCCTGCCTATTTGTCGTAATTCGGTGCAAACATAACGTTCTTTTTTTTTGCTGAACATATATTAGAATAAAATGTAATTTTTGTAATCCTCCGTAGAGAGTTGAATGTTCACCTTTGCGCTTGTAGCATGTTTGTTACAGAATATGTCAAATTCTGAACAAAAATGCCCACAAAGATACTAGTAGATAGCTTCTGAAACTGATAATTATTATATTGCTATATAGCTATTTATGCTTTGTTTAAGTGTAATTACCAATTTAAAAAAATTGTCCAGTGAGTGATATGATATTTTATATAAATGCTTCTAGCAACTTTCAACCTAATTTTGTTTTTGATAACGAAATGTACCGGTGGGTTGGCTCATCACAATGTTAACCCATGTAATGTTGTTTTTATTTATGCAATGGGTTGCAGAAAAATTCCTGGTTTTAAGATATCGGGAAACACCTGGATGTAGGCCCAAACTTTCGATTTATTTTATAGAACATAGATAAACTGAAGGCCTGCCCTCAGTAAGTGTGTGAATCTGAGAGGGGAATATGTTGAATAAAATCATAATTAACTGATCGTCCTCTATATTCTTTTACCAAAGCCAAGAACTTTTCAGCTCCGCTCGTACACTCCAATTTGTATCAAGGGTAGAAATAACTCCTTTATGTTAAATTATTGTAAGTAGCCATACTTTCCCCGAAAGTGCATTCTGATGTGGGTGTAGATTTATAGAAACTATTGGAATTTTCATTTTAGAAATGTTAATACTATCTAATAATATAATAATGAGCGTAGTGTTTTTTATATATTTGTATGTATATATTTGTCCAGAATCCTGCCGGATGCGGAGGAGGAGAGATGATAGTAATTCAGTGAAAGAGAATTAGTGAGAGTAATAGCCCTGACGGAGAGGGAGTGAGAGAAAGTAATAGCAATGAGAAAAATGAAGGAGTGATAGAGGAATAAGGAAGGAAGGGGTGAAAAAGTCAGGGTTTCAACCCTCTGTGTGTGTATATGTGTGTATGTGTGTGCGTGTAGAAGGGATGTATGCGAATGTTTGTATGTGTGATTATTATGTACCTTATTTTGTAACTAATTTAAATTTCTCAAAAATTACAATTAGCCGTCTTTATTGACAACACGTGGTCAGCTAGTATCTTATATACAACCAAAATATGTGACAGTTTGTTGTATACTACGTAGAACGTAATGTTGAAACCCAGATGGCATTGTTATTGAAGTTAAAGTTATACATTTTTACGATTCTATGGCATATTCAGATCCACCAGATCTGAATATTTCTTTCGTCCCGACACCATTTCTGTACACTGCAACACGCCTAACTATATTGCAGAATAAAAGAAATGTAGTTATCTTCCTTATAACAAGAAATCACAGTAATTTGCAAACTCTGGTCAGAGAAACTCAATTCCATGCTCCACCATCTCGGGTTACATTTGAAATTTAGTAATGTATCAAACCGTTTCAACGAATACAAATAAATCCTCTTACAACTACAAATCCATTGTCTATTCCCGATTTTATATTCTACTCATGTTAAAAAATCTATTCTCCATACATAATATTTTTTATCTCTCTCTATTTATCTATCTATACACACAAACATGTATATATGTGTGTGTATATATATATATATATATATATATAGATAGATAGATAGATAGATAGATAGATAGATAGATAGATAGATAGATAGATAGATAGATAGATAGATTTCGAGACAGGTGGTGTAGTTAGATTGTTAGAGAGATAGATATATAACTGGCTACTAACTATACATAAGTGCTGATATAAGTATATATTTATAAAAGTTCTTTTGCATAAAAAAAAATGCCATATTTTGTCAGAATTTTTTGCTTTGCTTATTCGATATCCGTATTCATCACAAAACTGTGTTCTTCATTTTTTCTGTATTTGTAACTTCGATATCATTTTGTATCGTGTATTTTGTGCGATCATAAAAGGTTTGATTATCACATTGTTACAGTCGAATACTGCTTGGTTAATCTGTTATCCCACATATTGTTCAACTATATAAAGTTACGTGATGTGAATGGCTAGTGCATTCGTGACGGTTTATATGGGCACCATTTTAATAACCACGCGCATACACGGTTGTAGTTTAGTAAAGAATTACTTGGTATATTATGCTAACATGAATGAATAACATTTTTTTGTTCATCCAAATATATTTGTATGTACAATTGCAAGAACGGCAACTCAGTAGGCGTATTAGTGTTCATTTATTCGTCCGATGCGTATGATTAATTACATTGCAATTCACACAGAGTTTCTTACTTCTATGACAATCTATGAGAAGCGACACAGTAAATTACAATTTTTGAGAAAGATATACATACGCACACGTGCCCTCGTGGACATCTTGACAAAGATATATATTTTTGTATGTGCGTGTCTCGCTTTATGTCAATAGCTTCCATATGAATATAAATGTATTATGTGAATACAAAATATTTGTGATCCTCACGCTTACGGTTTTTGAATACTTTTTTTTTTTTTTTAAATATACAAATGTTTTAGTGTTCACAAATTGTAACAATATCTTGGAGATTGTCAAATATCAAGATGGCGTAATATAATCTCTCGAAGTTGGAGTAGGAAGAGGAAGACAGTAATAATGTAATATGTAAGTGTGAAAAACAGACAGACTAATAACCGCATTAAAACAGTCTCCTCAAACAATCGACAAGAATTAAAAACATCTAGGAATCGCAAATCATACAATGGTCTTAAAATCTGAACAAATACTTATTAGTGTTGAGGTTTCTCTCACATTATGTTTTTAATGCTTTACATATCCCTTGCTTTTCTGGCTATCTTTTTAACTTTCTATATGTCCATGCACACACACACACACGCACACACACATATATATATATCTTTTACCTTCTACTTGCTGCATTCATTAGACTGGGGTGCAGCTGGGGCACCACCTTCAATGTTTAATGGAATGATTCGACCCCAGTACTACATTTTAAATCTACTATTTATCCTTTGAGACTCTTTGGCAGCACCGCCATGTCACTGGGATGCAAACACACGCAGGAGTGGCTGTGTAGTAAGTATCTTATTTACCAATCAGATAATTCCAGGTTCAGTCCCACTGCATGGGACCTTAAGCAAGTGTCTTCTACCAGAGCCTTGGGCTATAGCGATTCTGCCATTTCGCCGCCCTTCTATATATATATATATATATATTATATATATA
>NC_068988.1:16446242-16451861 GCF_001194135.2 Octopus bimaculoides | reverse complement strand
TATATATATATATATATATACATGGAGATATGTGTGAACTTATTGTGTGTGTGTGTGTGTGTGTGTGTGTAGTATGAACTATACATGTAGTTACTTACATTAACATACAGAAAAGTTATTCATCCACATCAGAAATCAGTTCAGAGTAATATCGATGCAGCCACAAGTTTCCTAGCTAGAAAATGCTTAATCAACACACGAAAACAAAAGCCAGTCATACCATACACTGTTCATTACTGATTTTAAAACTATGTCAGTTATCTTCCATTATCGACCCAATATTCGGTTGGAGACATGATGAAGGCCGATAATTACAGAAACAAACCACAAAAGTATACACTATAGTGATAAAAGTTCACAAACATAATAATCTTTGTTACGGTTCAAACCAATTTCAATATATAGTTATTTGGCAACGGAAAGCAGGTGAAAATCTTTGGGGAACGTCTGTTTCGTTATTTCACGCTTCTTTCCCCCTTGCTACAAACAGTTTACTTTCATCACTTTGACTCAAGAAATTTAATATATTTATAGCAAAATATACTCTATTTTATTCCCTATCTATCTATCTATCTATCTATCTATCTATCTATCTGTATATATAAATGTATACTTACATATAAGAGACAAAGTGTACGTACGCCGCTATATATATACATATATATATATATATACACACACATACATATATACATATATATATATATACACACACACATACATATATATATATATATATACACACACATACATATATATATATACACACATACATATACACATATATATATATATATATATATACACATACATATATACACACATACATATATACATATATATATACACACACATACATATATATATATATACACACATACATATATACATATATATATATACGCACACATACATATATACATATATATATACGCACACATATATATATATATATATATATATATATATATATATATATATATATATATATATATATATATATATATATATATATATATATATATTTATACATATATATATTTATATACATACATGTATATATATATAATACAAAATAGGACAAGAAGGCAAAACATTCAGACAGATAGGTTATACAAGAAAAGTACAACAAAACATCCAGTTAGACGATACAAAGAAAACACTGACAGGTCATTCGGAGTTGCCTTTCCTCAGTCGAGATCCAGATTATCTTTGCAATTTCGGCAGGTTATTTTCGTTATTGCTCCAATCTGGCCACCCCCTAGCAAAAACTAAGCTAAGCGCATTAGATTCTCTGGAGGAAAGCAGGAAATGAATACAAAAACAAGGATGGAAAAAAAACTCCAAAAACGTTACACAAATACAATAGAAATTACAATAATAACAGGACATAACAACAGATGTCTTTCAACTAAGGACCAATTAAATTAGGCTTATCTGGATCTGAATGACCTGTCCTTGTTTTCTTTGTATCGTCTATCTGGATGTTTTGTTGTCCCTTTCTTTTATCACCTAACTGTCTGGATCTTTTGCCTCCTTGTCCCATTTTGTATTATATATATGTATATTATATATACATATACATATACAGACAGACAGATAGACAGACAGACAGGCAGGCAGATAGATGGATAGATAGATAGATAGATAGATAGATAGATAGATAGATAGATAGATAGATAGATAGATAGATAGATAGATATCGGCGACATTGGCCCAGGTCATAGCTAACTTTATAGCACCACCTGGAAGAGGCATTTAGTAACGTATTTTTGTGTAGTTATTTTTAGGCATCATTGCCCATTCGATTAAAGAGCTGTTGCTTGCTGCAATATATTCTTCTGTAGGTGCTTTATCTGAAATTTGTTGGAGTTTTTCATCCAGGAACATTTTGAAGGTTATGGAATCTTTTACCTTCTATTTATGATTTGGAATGATGATAAAAAGAGCAGGCCCGGTTGAGAAGAATTAGTTTTGTCTTAGTGTTGTGATATGCTGAGAGCACGTTTTCTGTAGAGAACGCATGGCACGAGGACCAAGCCTTGGGTGGAATTTAAAAGTGTTAGCGATATCATTTGGGCAATACTGTCGGAACAATTACCACATCATACATATAATAAAGCGCTCTGGTGATGCTGGAGAGAAAGCAGTTTGAGATTCGCGAGTCGATCCAAGTAATTAAGACCAGATATGTAATCATTTCTTTTTTTTTGTAATTGATCTCTGGGGTGCGTCAAGCTTTTTAATATTTTGCACGACAGTATTCAAGGTGAGGGAGGGCGAAGGTAGAGAAAAGAAGGATAATGGCTGGAGCATCTCTAAACTGGAAAGTCCTGGGGATCCAGAAGCACGCCCTGTGGACCATGTCAGCTTTCTTGTTTATGTTGACACTCCCACTTAAGTTATCGTCCAGAGTCACACCGAGGTCCCTACCGGTGTTTGATGCCGTGAGGTGTTCACCTGAAGGAAGAATATTTGGTGGTTTAAGTACAGTCTCTTTACCAAAGTGGATTAACTCAAACTTGTTCTCGCTTAGTTGCATGCTATGTTTCTGCGCCCATTGGATAACAGCAACTAAGTCGCATTGAAGATTTGTCCGGTTTTCCATCCTGTCAACGACCTTCAGAAGTTTAGAGGCATCCGCGAAAAGTTTTACATTACTGTATTTAATTACCCTGATGATGTTATTTATGTAGATAAGGAACAGGAGTGAGCCTAAAACAGTGCCTTGCGGGATACCACTGATGATTTTTGCTGTGCTTGATCGAACACTATTGATCACCACACGCTACGTTTTGTTCACCAGAAAGAATTTAAACTACTTTAAAAGCTTCCTTTGCAGTCCAGTGTTGGAGTGTTGTTTCAACATGATGCTGTGGTCAAACTTGTTAAAGATCTTGCTGAAGTCAAGATGTATGACACCTGCATTGGATCCCTCACCCAAGGTCTTTGGGATATCGTGGAAATGATGCAGGAGCTGTATAAGACAGTCCCTGCCATTGTGGAAACGATGTTGGTTGGGAACCAGCAGGTTGTTGCTTTCCAGGAAGTGAGTCACTCTTGATCGCACCACTCTCTCAAATAATTTGATGAGACGAGAAATAAGGGAAATAGGTCGGCAATTCCCTGCCTGGGACTTGCTCCCCTCTTTGAAGAATGGAACAATCGACTAAGAAAGGAAGACATCAGGAATATAGCCCGCGTCTAGTGATTTCCTCCAGAGAACAGCTAGGGGGAATGTGAGATGGAGACGGCATTCCTTCAGGTCTTTAGCGGGCAATCAGTCAGGAGCTGAAGCTGAGTTCTTTGTAATTTTACTTGTAGCTGCTCTGATATCTGGGACACCAAATGATATACCACACAGGGTGCGCTCAGTGTTTGATTCGTCAATGCTGTTCAGATTAATTATATCCGGATTGCTAAAAGCGGAGCAGTATTCAAACACACACACACACACACACACACACACACACACACACACACACACACGAAAATATAGCAGCTTTACTCATAAAAGCTCCTACACTCCACCACCTCCTCTATCAACTTGTTGTAAGGTCTCGGAGAGATTTTATGGTTCGTCTCGACCTTTCTCCCTTAATGTAAGTGGAAATGAAAGCTGAAAATTCTTGCAGTTAGTTGATACCCATTTCCCTAGAACACATTGATACAATAAAATCATTAACAGACACTCAATGAAAGTTATGCTTTCTTGTCCTCGTAATGTTAAGCAACGGACGGCTCAAGCCTGCTCTGGCGAACACGCAGAGATAAATCTAAATGTCTTTTAGGACCGGTGTGCGATACATCTTCCTTTGTTTATTAAACACAGGTTTCCTCAAACTACGACAACAATCATATAGATATCAAACGGTATACCGGAGTCGTGGGAAGAAAAATTTAAAAACTAGATATAACAAGTATTTAAGTAATTTAGGTACTGTAGTAGGAGACATTCAAGAATCCTTTCGGCTTTAATCTGGAAACAAAGGGACGAAGGGACCAATATCGATATCAAATGGAAAATCCTCTCTCAATCCAGACCTTCTATGAATGGGTCCAAAAATATCCAGTGTGTTCACTTGAAAAAGTATATCTATTTAAAAATTCTTGAGAACATCCGACGAATACATAAATTCGAGAAATGACATATTTTCCTGCATGTCTGCTTTCAAGAAAAACATCCAATCGGAATTTCAAAGTAGACAACCGCACACTTATTAAACCATGAACATCTGGTATACGTCTGATTTTCTTCGAATTATTGTAAAGTTGATTATCGCCCTTGTCGTTTTCCTTTTGATTCTTGTTTACAAGCGTCTCTTGTTAAAAGTTATCTTCCGAAAAGACAGCTGACAAACGATCTTGTTTTAGCATGATAAATGACGCAATAAATTAATATTTCCAGCAGCACACAGTGGATGTCTGTAATTGCAGGATTTGTACTGTTTTGTTTTAAGAGGGTTTGACGTCTATTTTTAGCATGCAAGGGATCCACATAGTAGTCTCTTCTATTGTTTATATATATATATATTGTTTTGATAATGCAAACAGGAAATATAGAACGCAAAATATGATTATATGTGTTTTTATTAATATTTACCAGAAGCAACAGAGTGGTTTGTAGGCGGAGAGTTTCGTGCGTTTACACTGAGGAATTTCAACGATGTTTCGTGGTCTGCTGCCACAACAGCTCCTTTATAGGATCCAGTTAGCTCAAGACATCATCAGGAGGAACCACGTCCGGTTTGGGCCCCTACTCCTCTACAGTTTTGACGTGGCGGGGCCCCTCCTTTCGGAGGTGTCTTCAGCTCTGGTGTTGGGTGTATGTCTTCTTTCTTCTATTCCCTGGCCTCTTCGATGCAGCATCAACGAGTGTCAGCGTCCGACTGATCGTCATGTCAAGTTCCCCTTTTTATATCTGTTGCTAGGCTCCAGCAGGCAGCCGCAGCTAGTTGTCACGTGACACTGTCTAAATTTCCCGCTGCTAGTCGGGAACTAGTTACTGATTGAAGTGTTATGGATTTATGTAACTTGTGATAATAATATTTCCCTGGAAATATTATTATAACAAGTTATAAAAACAATTAAAATGTCACGTGGATAATTCACATTTTGCAAATGGTTTGCCACTTATGTCGGTCATTAAATACATACATATATAATGAAATATATAAAAATAAATAAATAAATAAAAACAAGTTTGTGCGTATTCGCACACACACATAGATGAATGATGGTGATATATATATATGTGTGTGTGTGTGTGTGTGTGTGTGTGTGTGTGTGTGTGTGTGTGTGTGTGTGTGTGTGTGTAGATAGATATGTAGATAGATATGTAGATAGATAGATAGATAGATATATTTTTATTTGTTTGTCATTTGATTGCAGCCATGCTAGAGCACCGCCTTTAGTCGAACAAATAAACCCCAGGACTTATTCTTTGTAAGCCTAGTATTTATTCTATCCGTGTCTTTTACCGAACCGCTTAGTTACTGGAACTTAAACACGCCAACATCTGTTGTCAACCGATGGATGTGAAAAACAAAAACACACAAGTAGATACATACATACATACATACATACAAACATATATATATATATATATATATATATATA
>NC_068988.1:16437104-16445017 GCF_001194135.2 Octopus bimaculoides | reverse complement strand
TGTGTGTGTGTGTGTGTGTGTGTGTGTGTGTGTATGGCGGGATGATTGTTTATGAACACACAGTGCATTTATTCTTCGAGAAGTCCGATGGTTGAAGGGTTGAAGTCAGAAAAATTAAAGCAAAAACAAAATAAGACTTTTCATATCTTCCTTTTTGTCTCCCCTTCTTTACACACAAACACACACACACATATTTATATAAATATATATACTATGAAAGATAAAAATTAAGGGGTGTAGAGATGCAGATATGTAGATATTTGCCTGTGGTAGATTGAATTACACGAAACGGATCTAAAAAATAGATAACTTAGTATATAAACTTGGGGAATTAAGTAAGTTAATAGGTAACAGCGAAGTGGCTCTTATCCTCAGGTGGGATGTTGAAAGATCTTTTGTATAGGGATATGTGTAGGCTATGGTGTAAATTTCAGGAGATTCCGCAGTGCAATTGTCTCAAACTGCAATGGATTGTGTGTGCATTGATACCCAAAACTGTGTTGAATTTAGATGTACGCGTTTCCGATAATAAGTGGGTAAACCGAACCTGGTTTTCTTTTAAAATAACCGGTGTCTGAATAATATTTCAATTACGAAATGTAAGTTGGAAGGAAGCACTTATTGTTATGTTCTATTTAAAATCCTACGAGGACAACGCGTGCGAAACCTGCTGCTTCAAGACAACGCTCTTGATAAATTTTCTGGTTCTCGTGGTAATATTATTATAAAAGTAAGGCGGCGAGCTGGCAGAATCGTTAGCACGCCGGGCGAAATGCTTGGCGGTATTTCGTCTGCTGTTACGTTCTGAGTTCAAATTCCGCCGAGGTCGACTTTGCCTTTCATCCTTTCGGGGTCGATTAAATAAGTACCAGTTACGCACTGGGATCGATGTTATCGACTTAATCCTTGTTTGTACCCTCTATGTTTAGCCACTTGTGGGCAATAAAGAAATAATATTATTATAAAAGTAATAAACTTCATACGTGCGAAGTCATGATGTTTAAGCAATTTTCAAAAGTAATTCATTTAAATAATATCTGTAGTTATTACAAGCAAACATTAATTTGTCAGCTCCGATAGAAAATCTGCTACGGCTGTGTCGAAGTTAATATTGTTCATGAGTGAGACAAATTCTCGTGAATTCAGAATTACCTGGTCTACTGAAGATAATGTTCAGCCACCTAGGAACGGGAGTTGTAAATCAAGCATGGGCTGTTACATATATTGGAGCGAAAAATTGAGAAATTTATTTGAAGCAGTAACAGTCTGAACAAAAGAACTGAACTGTTGACACCTTGTATGCAAGCGGGTAAGTCTATTTTATGCATATACAAGCCTCTTTAAACTTCATTCTAGTTCAAAAAGCAAAAAAAAAAAGAAAATTGTTTCGAAATGTTTAGTTAATAGGTTTTGCTGATATATGTTTTAATATGTGTGGATGCGTGTATATATATATGTTTGTGTATATATATATGCATATGTGTATAACTATACATAAATATATATAATTCTGTATATATATATGTGTGTGTATGCGCGTACATATGTGGAGATGTATGCGTCTGATCAGGCGCATGTAAAACAAAATCCTGCATATACATATCATTGCTTAAAGAGTAACGCAATTTCATTATCTCACTAGTACGTCGTTTAAGACGTTTATAATAATATTACTACGAGAACTGCATGAGAAAATGAATGTATATATATATATATATATATATATATATAACGGAATTGTACTAGCATAGTAAATGACCTCATCTGAGATCGTGTGCTGGAACGAAAACAATTGCAGCGTGGAAGGTGTTTATAAGCCATTTAAAAAAACACACAAATACCGTTGTTGAAGTGAATCTAACGCTTTTTGTGTTTCTTAAATGGCTTATAAACACCTTCCACGCTGCAATTATATATATATATATATATATATATATATATATATATACATATATATATATACACACACACACAGACGGGGAGAGGGGAGCGAAGGAGAGAAAGAGAGAGAGAAATAGAGAGAAATAACTTGTTTTAAATCTCTGAGCGTCAGAAATACAGTAACAGTACCGAATCGTAATATTTATATGTCAAAAAGACCGTGGCAGACCTCTCAAGAAGGATGTTACGGTTGTTTTAGCCCCAGTAATATCGTCCTTGAGAGGAGTGCCACGTTCTTATGCCATAGGTGTTTGGTTTAAGCTTTTTACAACGAATCTGACGACAAAAGGTAAGCTCGAAGAAGGAAATATTAACTAGACAGAACACTTATTAAAGAAACATATATTCATATAAATACTAAGACCTTCCCCGAGTCATAATTAGAAACTTAACAGCCGACGGTAGAATAAAAATCTCCGACTTACATTGAGATATAGTTTAAAGTGTCATAACTGATTTATAATAAAACGCGAGCAAGGAATGCTTTTTGTAAAAACTTAGTGTATTTAGCGAGGTCAAACGTCAAACATGTAAACATCTAGGACAAATCAGCATTCCCCCTCCTAGTTTATGCTATGTTTCTTCGAAAAGACACCAGAACAGCATCGCTTCCTTCCAGTATGGCATAACACTTTCTGTAACAGATATACTTCAAAACAACCACTGACCAGAGATATTCGCGTACAACTGTTGTAATCCAATTCACATTGTAGTTTAGTTTATACGATGCACCTAACTCGACCTGATTTTGTACCAAGGAATTCTATGGGACATCAGGCTCCGACTTATACAGAAGCTTTACTTACAAAATACACATTCTTTCAGGTCGACAAGAAAAACTGACCCTCCCTGTTCTGTTTTGCCTGGGCATTAACACAACAGAAAATATTCTGCCCTGTATAACCTGGAGTATATTCCATAAGGCATCCACCTATTTGACATGACTGTATACCACTATAAAAATATATTATTACAACACAAAGGAGACTGAAATTTCATACTGCTGACACTAGCGAAACATCCTATTAGCTAATTATAAAACATAAGTAAATATTTTTAAGTACTCCCACCACAAGTTCACTTAAAATTTCGCAGACATTTTACAAGAAACTTTGTAAAAATTCCATTTACAACTACTGATATACACATATTTTGCAGCAAAAATATTACTATTCAGTATTTTCCAGTATATTCTACAGAAGCTTGAACACTTTGCAGATGTTCAGACACTGTCTTCATCATGTGATGCAGTCAGCTCAACATGAACGAGATTTATAAATCATCCAATTACAATCAGTCTCAACTAAGGTTCGTTAATGTCTGATTCCTTGAAACCACTCCATTTGAACGATCAGCGAAGCGTTTATGCTACTAAAGCTTTGAGAAATGCGGTTCTTAGTCTCAGACTCTTTGTAGAAATGTTTAGTCTCCTCGGCATAGGATGTTGTTATACATCGTTGATGACAA
Organism: Octopus bimaculoides; assembly: GCF_001194135.2. Classification (NCBI taxonomy): domain Eukaryota; kingdom Metazoa; phylum Mollusca; class Cephalopoda; order Octopoda; family Octopodidae; genus Octopus; species Octopus bimaculoides. The sequence continues at coordinate 16,441,609 of NC_068988.1, read as the reverse complement.
TGCCCTTCGCATCATTTTAACTTTGAGTAATGTCACCCCGCTGGCTAGGGAAAAAGCCAACACTCACCCTAACCTGAAGACTATTCCGTCCCAGGGTTAGACATTTAGATCTCAGTAGACTGGAGCAAAGTGAAATGAAGTGATTTGCTCAAAAACAACACACGGCCCGGTCCGTGAATCGAAACCACAATCTTAGAATTATGATCCCAACGCCCTAAGTATTATGCCGCACTCCACCATACACACACACACACACACATACACAGACATAGGCACACACAGGTATGTACGATAATGTAGAGTTTGCACTTTTGTTATATATATACACATATATATATAATACAGACTCTGCATTATCGTTGGACAGATATATGTATGGATATATATGAGAAAACATACGATGAACGACAGGTGTAAATTTGACTCTTTCGCAAATCAAAACATTCGCTGCCAGCGTGTACTAAATATTTAAAGACATGAGACAGTAACGTGTGACTGGAGAAAATGTGAATATGTTCTCGTGCTTACACTTAATTAGATTACATTCAGCTTTAAGCAGCTTCCTCTCTCCGCAGGATGAGTTAGGGCCTGTTACTATGTCGACGTTAACCACCTCAAAATATTTGGACAATTCTCGCGTTGCTCCTGCCGACAGAGCTGTGCGATTTAACCGTAGGGTGTAAATGTGCGGTGAAGCTGAATGTACGTTTTGTAAACTTACACAAGAAATTACTTGAAAACACCTGTGTAATATGCATACATATATTATTTATTTAGCTAACTAGATAGATAGATAGATATAGATAGATAGATAGATAGAGACGTAAACATTTATATGAAATCATATATGTATATACATATGGCATAAAGAGACAAAAAGACATATAAATAGATACTAGACAGCATCAGATACACTGTAAATGGCAACGCAGACCTTTTGTGAGTTTGTTATTCAACATCAAAAATAAAAGTATGATTTCAGCATAACTATGTTCTATCAATGCTATATTAGTTGTTTAAATGTAATGTTTTTTTTTCTAAAATATTAATCACCTTGTCATCTGTGTTGTGGCCAAGAAAAATTATTCCTGTAATTTCTTATGTTTTCAAGTCAGCCTTTTTATTTTCATTGGGATTAAGCCGTTAGTTTATACTTGACATTCGAAGGAGAAATTCGAGTCGGTTTTGAAAAGGTGCAGTTAAATAACAGGTAAGTTTGTGTGTGCTGTTAATGATTCTGTATGCTGTTAATGATTATGTTTAAGCAACATTGGTCATTGTTTTGCAGTTTGAAATCAGTCCCTATAGTATTTTGTCTCGATATTACATATTTTGTGTAAGAAGAGACATATACTAAAAGGCTATATCAATTTTTCACTTTGAAACTGCTCTAACTCCTCTTGGAAGATATTATCAATACCTACTGAATCTTTATTTTTAGACTATTATGAAATGTCTGTAGTTGTTGCTGTGAAGACGAAACCTCAGTTATTATATGAATGCGCCCTAATTCTGCAAAGTGTTACTGATCATCGTGTATCATTGTATGTGGATGATAACGGAATATATGTCAGTGGAATACACAGCTAATTAAATTGTAATTGAATCTGTAGATAGTTGCATCGATGGAGCTATGGAGAGTCGATATAAAATAAATTTAGTCACAACTAAATAACGAATATTTTTTTTATGATCTGCAAACCGGCTGCCTTCTCAGGATCAATAATTTTAACAATGTTTACCTGTTAGTTGACATTATTCCACTTGTTATCAGGAATGACGTAACAAACAAGGTGGAAAAACAACAGCCATTGTTTTTGATAAAATAGAACCTCAGGTTTTCAACGAAGTTGATTATTTAAAACGAGCAAAATATCTTAGATAATTTTTATGGAGTAACCGAATATATTATATACATTTCAACGTGAAATGTAAGAGTTAAAATTATTCCACCAAATATGAATAATGAACCCTCAAAGCATTTGTCATAGAGGTCGTTTTTTATATACAACAATTTTAGCTGATTTGGCCGAAACAGAGACGCGAAAGTGAAATAGAGACGCAGTACCTAGTCCACTTCCAGTAGTTGTGGAAGAATTCCAGACAATGAGGCAGCATTCATTTCGAGGATTTGAGAAATAACACTTTCTAATTTCCACAAAACTTCAGCACTTTTGCGGGAGGGTGAAGTTTGTCACATCGACCCCACTTCTCAAACGGGGCTTATTTTCTCAATCCCGAAATGCAGAGTAGCAGAGTCGACAACGTCGGTATATGAACTCAGATCGTAAATAGCCGGAAGAAATACTACTAATCATTTTGTCCGTTGGGGTAACGATTCTGGCAACTTGCCACCAAGCTCTGCATAAATGGCTAGAAATATCTGAAGCAGACACACGAAATAATACAATAAATACCCACGTAATTGTCGTTGTAATACATCTAATCAAGACAAATTTCATCTATATGAAGTCAACACCTGCCCCGGAAATGATGAATCGATCTGTTCGTCTTACATTTAAGATATCTTACTTTCATATATCATTTCATTTTCTCTATCTATTCAATTTTCTCATTTCTACTTTCCACAACGACATCGCATCTTTTCGAGATTATATAAAGACGATAATATAAATATAATTACTTTTACAAATCTGTGTATGCATCTTTGCATTAGTCGGAATCTATGAAAATGAATAGGTATCTAACCACATATGTATATACATGCACAATGGTATATAATACACATACATACGCACCTATCTATTTCTATATATATATATATGTAAGCATATATTGTTACGTATACCTATAAGATAATGAAGGGTGAGAACTTACCCTATATTTTTCGAAGGACCGTTCATCACCTACCTTGAAACCATTGAGACTGGACATAAATCTCCATATATGAACATTTACGTCCTTGTTTCAACACTTTGTTGTAGGGATCAGAATGTTACCACTTTTTCTTACGATATTAATTTGTCTGATCGTAACAATATATATATATATATATATATATATGTGTGTGTGTGTGCGTATCTGTGTATGTGCGTGTGTGTGTGAGTGTTGGTGGGTGTGTTGTTATGTGTTGTTATGTGTATACACCTAAGTGTTGAAACTGGTGTACCTATATATATGTTCACCCTTATCTGTGTTAGTGAGAAATTTGTTAGTATGGGAAAATGTAATTAGTTTATATTTTGACATCATTATTCGGGAAGCAGAATAACTTGTAATTTCAACATTGAATAGTGGTTGCAACTTCTCTGATACGAAAACGTCTACGAATACAAATCGAAAGGACACAAGTATATACTTTTATATTTAAGTACCTATAATTGAAGAATAGACAGCGGATTTGTAATCAGATAGGACGTATAAGGATTGTGGATTAATAAACTTTTTATCAGGATGGTAACTTTCTCATGGAATAAACATATGTATAAATATATATAGTAGGCGTAGGAGTGGCTGTGTGGTAAGTAGCTTGCTAACCAACCACATGGTTCCGGGTTCAGTCCCACTGCGTGGCACCTTTGGCAAGTGTCTTCTACTATAGCCTCGGGTCGACCAAAGCCTTGTGAGTGGATTTGGTAGACGGAAACTGAAAGAAGCCTGTCGTATATATGCATATATATATGTATGTGTGTGTACGTGTTTGCGTGTCTGTGATTGTCCCCCCAACATCGCTTGACAACCTATGCTGGTGTGTTTACGTCCCCGTAACTTAGCGGTTCGGCAAAAGAGACCGATACAATAAGTACTAGGCTTCCAAAGAATAAGTCCCGGGGTCGATTTGCTCGACTAAAGGTGGTGCTACAGCATGGCCACAGTCAAATGACTGAAACAAGTAAAAGAGTAAAAGAGTATATGAACATATAGAAATATATATGTATGGAAATATATATATATATATATATATATATAGGTTAAAATATATATACAAAAAGCGAGAGGTTAACACAACCGCCTTAAGGGGTGGGGTATATCCAATGAATTACTAGTTTGTTACCTATTATTTTATTGCAAATAATAAAATTCCTAAAGTAAGAGGTTTAAGTATGAAACTTTGTTTATAAATATTCAAATTAAAATCCGGATAGTGAAGTAGCGTTAATATAATTTATTAAGTGCAAATATTCAACATGTACACTTACAGTTCAGTAAATAAATTATATTAACTTTACTTCTTCGTTTTCTGGATTTTAATTTGTGTAAATATATATATATATATATATGTATATGTACATGTACACACACACACACATATATGTGTGTGTGTATGTATGTGTGTATATATATATATATATATATAGATAGATAGATAGATAGATAGACAGATACATATGCATATGTATGTATATAAACTTAGGTACATATGGATATGTCTATATATAGACATATACATAATTTATATAAGTATATTCATAATATAGATATAGATGTATATATCAATACCTATATATCTGTATATACATACACATATATAGTATATATATATA
>NC_068988.1:16433752-16436378 GCF_001194135.2 Octopus bimaculoides | reverse complement strand
ATATATATATATATATATATATACATATACATACACACACAGACACACACACACACATATGTATGTATGTATATATATATATATATATATATCAGCATGTGATTATTCTTTTGCCCATATGTGTCTGTTCGCTGTCGGTGTTGCATCTTTGTATTTTGGCGGTTGAAACCATCGAATACTGCCCCTCCTGCGACATAATCTAATTGTTCTGGTGTATAAGAGATTCTTATTATATCATACTCCATCTGCCGACATCTAAATTTATTTATTAGAGAGGAAAAGTCAGTCTGTAGTCATCGTCCCGGAAATGAGTCTCTATAGCAGAAGTGAGGGATAGTCAATTCGATCGATAGAAGAACTTAATTGCTACTTGATTATCTAAGCTTGATTTATAAAAGTCAAAATAAACGTAGATGAGATTTCAACATGTTACGTAAAGCAAATTAAAACCACATCGTAATATTTTTCCATATGTTTCGCAAGAGTCAGCCTTACTATGTATATTGATACAGAAGGCGTCGAGGAAGCAGGATCATTACGACGATGGCCAAAATACCTATTGGTGCTTCACACTCTGTACGTTCTGATTCTGAGAACTGGTTCTGAGTTCAAAGTTCACCTATTTCGGCCTCGCCTTACACATCTATATGTACATATATGTAATAGGCGCAGGTGTGTTTGTGAGGTAAGATGTTTGTTTCCCAACCTCATGGTTCCCGGTTCACACCTATTGAATGATGTCTGGAAATTTATGGAAAATTCTTGTCTATAGCTTCACAAAAATTATAGGGGAGGTTGGATTTGATCTGTGTACCAAATAGATTGATCATTCCGATTGCTTTTTGGAATCAACCCTGTTATTTGGGTAATTATCTTAAAAAGTCCTAGACATTTTTTATTACGTATAAAGGGAATTAAAAAACGGTTATCTCCCTTACCCTGCAAAATTAAATTTTTCGATTTTTTGTTATTATTTGAACTAAAAATTATATTGCTATTTCCTTTAGTATGTGTTTTCTTGTCTTCATTAATAGACGCAGAATTAATGTCAGTAGTGTTAAGGTACTTAATTTTCTTCTTTATTGCCTGCTTGAAGTAAGGCAGAGTTATAAAATTCAGCTTTATCATTAAAGGTACCAATATTATCAGAGAGTCTTGGGAGTCTAATTCAAATGTTTTAAACTAAATTTATTGTTATAGTCTTCGGATGATTACTAGAAAAGCTAATATATTTTAAATTAGTTGAGGGCTTATGGTATGGGAAATATGAATCATTATATAAGTTAAGAGTAATGTCTAAAAAAATGTTTCCGAAAAATTTAACTAATCCATTTTTAACCCTTTGAAATTTTTGGTTAGAAACATTTTGAAGGTAGAATAAACAATTAACACAATATAAACTCCCTTTGATGTTTGGAAATTGGTCAGTCATCTCTGAAAGGATATAGATACCGAAAGGATATAGAGAATTAGGAAAGGATTTCCAAACACCAAAAATTATTCACAAATCATTTCTTCACATAACCATAAACTATTAAATGCAAATCCTATTAATGAAAATAATAACAGTGATATTATTAACGCTAACCATTCCTTGAACAATACTAACAATAATATCAATGTTTCTGATAGGAACTTGAATCGAATTCGTTTCCTTAGTAGTAATTGAAATACTAGAAACTCTGTTTATCAATCTAAAATTACTTCTGGTTCTAATGTCTTTTTTATATTAGTAGTTCTTTGTCTTAGTTACAGAAAAAATATCTAACCACTATTCTACATTTAGCCATGTCAATAAATGCAACACTACTGGGCTTAGTAAATTAATTTGGTCTCTAAATGAACATAAACAACAATTTTTGGAATGGAAAATTCTATCTAGATCTTTCCCATATGACAAAGATAATTTATTTTATCCGCTCTGTATCGAAGATCAATTTTTCATCCTTTTCTCGAAAAATACTCTTTAAACACGTTTAAAAAATGCATTTGCCGTTGCACGCATTGGAAAAAAACATACCTGTAGTCCCTCTGAGTAATTTCAATCAACCTATATATATCGAACTTTAACTGTTTTCGTACATTTCATTTCGACTACATATATCTACTTCTGCGCTTTTAAACTTTATTCCCATTCATCTCTCACATATTTTTCCACTCTTAATTTTCTGTTAATTGCTTTCTTTCGCCTACTTCTCTTCTTCTTTTTACCTTTGACGTTAAATCTATTAACAGCTTCTTTAAAAAATAACTTCCTAGCGTTCACCTTACATTGTACATTTACGTACGTGGTAATCACATTCGATTAAAATGGTTTCTTGATGTGTTTTGTTTCTTTTCTTCCCTGATAAGATGAATGCATTGTTTTACATCATTTTTAATCTCTCCGGAATAATCTCAATGCTATTTTGAAACATATGTTTGAAATTAAACGGTTTGAATAACACATGCGTTTGACTCCATTTTTCAGTTTATCCATGTTAACCCTGAAATTTGTACCTTTATAGGTAGTCTGTAATACCTTTGGTGCATATATAAATTTTTGCAACGCTCCTAACTACTTATCTGTTTTTTCCTTGTTATTCGTACACACTGAAAAAATATACATACAGTTATATATATATAT
>NC_068988.1:16433087-16433742 GCF_001194135.2 Octopus bimaculoides | reverse complement strand
GTGCGTGTGTGTGTGTGTATGTATGTGTGTGTATGTGTGTGTATGTGTGTGTGTATGTGTGTGTGTATGTGTGTGTGTATGTGTGTGTATGTGTGTGTGTGTGTATATATATATGTGTGTGTATATATATATATATGTATATGTACATGTACACACACATATAAATACATCGCACGGAAAGCATATATATATATATTCATGCATATATCTATACGTATGTCTGTATCTATGCACACATGCAGACAGACATCAGACTAATACTTAGGGAGAGATAGATCAATGTGACTTTGAGTTCACTCTTGTTAGTCCATATATACAACCCATACGTAAAGTCACACTGGAGTATAATCCAGTATACAGTTCACGGTGAAATGTACGCTCAAAATCGAAATGAGGATAGTTTCGTAGTGTAGTGTAGTATAAATAACATAGCCCATCTGTGTTATAAATATATACATATAAATATAGGCGCAGGAGTGGCTGTGTGGTAAGTAGCTTGCTTATCAACCACATAGTTCCTGGTTCAGTCCCACTGCGTGGCACAATGGGCAAGTGTCTTCTACTATAGCCTCGGGCCGACCAAAGCCTTGTGAGTGGATTTGGTAGACGGAAACTGAAAGAAGCCCGTCGTATATATGTGTATATGTATATATAT
>NC_068988.1:16431223-16432058 GCF_001194135.2 Octopus bimaculoides | reverse complement strand
ATATATATATATATATAAATATAAATATATATATATATATATGTGTGTGTGTGTGTGTGTGTGTGTGTGTGCGCGCTCTGGTGTGCATCTGTATACACATGTGGATGGGGGGTGCATATGTGTGTGTATGCATGCATGTATATTTTTTATATTATTACATCATTGAACGCACACGTCCATTTTGCAAGTAAGACTGTACTTTATTATTCTGACGTGACTCTATCTATCTATCCATCTATTTATTTATCTATCTGTCTTCCTCTATCTTTCTATCTATCCCTCTATCTACCTATCTATCTTTCTTCTTACCCATCTCCCCGTCTCGGTCTGCTTCTTTCTGTTATTCTAACTTCTACTTCACTGCTATACACTCCTGTTTCTTCCTCCTTGTTCCACTTCCTCCCTCCATCATCCTCTCTGCTCTCGTGTGACCTGTGGTCAACTTTCTTTTCACTCCAGCCGCTGTGAAGGCAAGACGAACTACTAGCGTTCTACATCAGATTCACGTTTGGCCGTACGGTTTTTTTGTGTTGTTTTCACTGTCCGATTTTTCCTGTCTTGTTTTGCGTTTGCCACCTTGGGGTCCTCTGTTTGGTTGGTTGGTCCACTGCTCAGGAGGGGACTGTTCTGGGGTGCGTCCTTCTTATCTTCGAGGCGTCGAGTTGGAATGGGGGCAGCTGGTGAATGGTTCCGGGTGGCTTTCTGTTTTCCTGTGTGTTCGTTCCGTTGTCTGTGGTTCATTGTTCTGGCGTCCTGTGTCCTGGTATGCATCTGTATACACATGTGGATGGGGGTGTGTGTATGCATGCATGTATATTTTTTGTATTATATATAT
>NC_068988.1:16428794-16430833 GCF_001194135.2 Octopus bimaculoides | reverse complement strand
TTTAAGTAATCGTAACACGTATGTAATGTTGACAAAGATATTCCAGCATCGATTGCCAATTGCTGTCTTTTTTTATTCTTTCTCTTTGCGCCCGAAGAACGTCTCGGTGATATCTTCAGTTGGAAACGACTATGGATGAAATAAAAGGAAACCAAAATTGTACAGATAAGCTTAAACATCTGAAAAAGAAAGAAGTGTGTTTGTGTGTGTGTGTGTGTGTGTTTGTGTGTGTGTGTGTGTGTGTGTGCGTGTGCGTGTGTGCGTGCGTGTGTGTGCGTGCGTGTGTATGTGTGTGTTTGTGTGTGTGTGGGTGTTTTATAACTCCCTCCTTAAAGAAGAGATGTCCAGTATCTTCAAAAACTGATTTGCCATCAGGGTGATATCAGAAAAACTGTTGCTGTTACACCATTTTCGGTCCATTAATATATATTTCTACAATGATACAAAATTTGGATATTAGTTATTTTGAAATGAATGCTACTGCTAATACATTCTTTGAAATAAATATTTTATGTGATACTTCTCAACAGAACAATATCAATACTAAATATACTTATCTATATCTACAAGCGTTCGATATACTTATTTATACATAGAAACGCTCAATATAATTATCTATACATGCAGGTGTATGGACAAAATAATGGAAACACCTAGCATCATAGTATCATAATTTTGAATTTTCTATGCAGCCGTTAAACGATTGTTTATTTTTATGTTCTTTTTTGATTTGCTAAAATTGCTATTTTTTTTTCAGATATCATCAGAAAAATGTAATTAAAATACATTAAAATGACAGACTTATCGGACTTTCACAGAGGTCAAATAGTTGGTGGTCGAATGGCAGGTGCTAGCGTAAGGCAAATAGTCGAAACGTTTGGTATATCAAGAAGTACTGTCTCGAAAGTAATTACAGCCTGTGAGAAAGAGGGAAAAACCTCCTCGTCGAAACAAAACTCCGGAAGGAAACTCCGGAACAAACTTTTCAAAGCGTTTAGGGTGGAGTAACAACCTACAGAATTGGTCCCTAGAGTAGTGGAAGAATGTTATTTTCTCGTACGAGTCATCCATTACCTTATTTCCGACTACCGGCCGAGTATACGTGTGGAGACAGCCAAAAGAAATATTTGACCAGTCTGCCTTCTTCCAACTGTTAAACATAGAGGAGGATTTGTGATGATCGCGAGTGAAATGGGGGCTATATCTTGGAAATCCGCCGGCCCAATAGTTTCCCTTCATGGCAGAATTAATAGCCAGGACTATTTAAGCATTTTATCTTATCAAATACATCCTACGGTAGCAGAACTGTTTCCGAAGGGTACCGCAATATTTCAGGGTGATAATTCACCAATTCACACAGCTAATGTTGTTACTGAATTTCACGAGGAACATTCTAGTGAAGTTGAACATCTTATCTGGCCATCACAGTCCCCAGATCTCAATATTATTGAACATTTATGGCGCATTTTAGAAGAACAAGTAAGGAGTCGATATCCTTCACCATCATCACTAAAAGAACTGGAGGCTGTTTTAACTGAAGAATGGACAAAAATTCTTTTGGAAACAATTCAAACTTTCTACGAGTTCATACCTCGTAACATTTAAGCTGTATGTACTGCCAAAGGCGGTCATACTCCATATTAAAATAAATTTCTTTGAAATTTTAAGGTCTTTCCATTATTTTGTCCAACCCCCGTATATATTATTTTATTCTTTATTCTTGTACTTGTTTCAGTTATCTGACTGCAGTATGCTGGAGCACCGCTTTTAGTCGAGCTACTCAACTCCAGATCTTATTCTTTGTAAGCCTAGTACTAATTCTATCAGTTACTTTTGCCGAAATGCTAAGTTACGGGTACGTAAATACACCTTAACGGTTGTGAAGAGATTTTTGGGGGACAAGCACAGACACACAAACATATACACACACATAAATATATATAAGCAAGCTACTTACCACATACACGCACACACACGCACACACATACACACACACACACACACACACATATATATATATATATATATATATATATATA
>NC_068988.1:16424923-16428531 GCF_001194135.2 Octopus bimaculoides | reverse complement strand
GTGTGTGTGTGTGTGTGTGTGTGTGTGTGTGTGTGTGGACAAATTGAAGAACAGGGCACTCAACACATTTAGTAGGTGTTAAACGTATTATTATTTAAGGCATTTTGATTCGGTTTCAGGCTACTTAAAATTTCTCGTCGTCTCTTTCAGGCTGAAAGTTAGATAACTCCATAGAAAACGAATAGAACTCTATACATGTACATTAAATACTAAACTCTAAAATTTCGTTGTCAGTCAACATTAAACAATAGTATAAAATTAATTCAAGTATCTCTAGTGAAATGAATATTTGTATGCGATAAATTAAGAATTGTATTTCAAATGTTATCAATCAAGTATAGGCTTCATTTCATGTATTAATTTTATTTACATTCAGATAGTTTAATTAAACTATATTGTATGCTTATGGACATATACTAATTGAGTCCATAACAGCTGTAATTAATCAAAGACCCACTTCGAACAAATTGAAAGGAACTAATAATTATACAGAAATTCAGATATCAAGGTGCAGCTTCTAAGTATAAGACTGAGGCAGAGAAAGATTTACCACGTTGATAGATATAGTAATGTTTTATATTTATACCGTCAGTCCCAGACCCGAAGGAAATGCCATCAATTTTATTTACACTTGTTGGCAGGTATGACACCCTTTTTTAACTTCCTATATGTTATATATATATATATATATATGAAATAGAGTATTAGTTTAAAAGTAATTCAAATGGGAAATATATTAGCTTAAATCTCTATTGGGTCGAACTGCTTGTAAATACACTGGTCACTCACTCACCCCAACACGAATATATACACACATACTTAAAAACTTGCATACATAGATATGTGCATGTATGTGTATGGACATGAATATTTATGTATGCAAATTCATGTATGCCTGTCCATGTGTCTGCTTGCATATCGAATTACATTAGATTATGCATTGATTAGGTATTTGAAGTATTTCAAATGGTCTGTAATCCAGACACACACACACACACACACACATCTTACACATAAACGCTCATATATGTATTTATATGCACACATTCATATTCATTTATATATATATATATATATATATATATATATATATATATATATATATATATATATACAGACAGACAGATAGATAGTTAGATATAGATGTATGTATGTTCGTATGTATGTGTGTATGTATGTTCAAAATATTCAACATAAGCTGGAAAATGTAGGAAATAATACAATAATAAAAGGCGCTATTGTTTTTGTATTTCACTTAATTAGTTCCAGAGTACATCATTTCAATCAAATTATTTCGGAACACAATAATATGTATTCCAAAACAGATTATCGCAATCAAATTATTTCAAAATACATTATTAAATATTCGAAAATACCATATCATATCCAAAATACATTACAACAATCAAATCATTTCAAGACTACCTATTGGAACGTAAATTTTTATATTCTAAACATTTCAAAATGCATTATAAACACTCCAAAGTACATAATTATAAAAATACATAATTGAATATTTTGAAGTACAAAATGACAAATTGCTTTCATATTCATTGCAGTTTACGTGTGCATCTGTGCTTTGCAAATCTTCACTTAATATTTAGTGTGTCACCTGGAGCTAACGTCGTTCGACTACATTCATTATGTAATAAGAGAAGTAATATTATATACCTTATCATACAAAATTAATTTAGGATTTAAAACTTTGTATTTAAAATATTCCACAAAATATGAGAAAATATATTTGAAACATATGTATAAATGGATTTGATATATAAATGGATTTGATTAATTGACGAATTAAACACGTTTTATATATTATGATAAAGATGTTTCTTTATTGATTCTCTTTTTTTAATATTTTCATATTTCGTACAGTGTGATGTGTTAGTAAGAGTTTAAATTTGCTAACCAAGAACTACTACATCCATTAAAATGCGCACCTTTGTAATGGTGGAATCATATTTTAGCTGTTGGTGAATAGTCATGCGTTTTGTAAGTAATATATATAAATCTCGTCATAGATACAGCATGTCATGACATGAATTAAGTTTTCTGAAATACATGTGAGATTATTGTTTGTTTGTTTTTTACAAACTATTTTTTAAGTAGAATGTGGATCCTCCAGGTATATTAATAACTTCTACAATTGTAAGTCACAATAAACCAAAACAAAAAGTCTATTGCACTGTGCTAAAGTGAGCTTAAAATGAGACAGCCAGGCATCAGTTTCTTTCAATTATATAGACATAAAGAATATGGCAATGCTAGAAAGCCATACCTGGTATTTCAAAGACAGCTGTATACCATACATCATCAAGTGAAGCATCGTAGTGAGACGGAGGTTATAAATTAACACGTCAAAAACCGTTGGCTCCATATAGATAGATGAAGAACACATCCTTGTTCGATGGAAGACCCGTGCCGACCTTTTAAAAGAGAAATATTTTCAAGATACATTCATCTCCATGAGTTTCTCGCATGCAACAGGAAGATGTCCACTGCATTACATAATTAAATAAGCAATTCAACACACTTCAGAATTTCCTCATTTAACTACCTCCCAACGATGCATACATATTGTTAGATGAAATCATTAATAGTAGTCTTCATTTAACAGGTTACGGGAGCATAACGTTTATTCCCATTTCTCGTAAAAGTGTTTTTTAACGATTTTTCTCGTATTTTTCTTGTTTATTGTTTCTATCATTTCCTCAAGAAGTATACACAACAAATGTGTTAGTAATAGCAGAAGCAGCTAGGAATATAAATCGATCCATAAGGTAAGCTATTCTCATAGCATAAAACATTCACCCATAAGGTCTAGTCCTGGTAGTGAGGTGACAGCTTGTGTACATCAACAACTCTCAGAGTTTTGCCATCAGAGTTCAAACATCTGGTAAGACCACCCATGCAGGAAAGATAAAAAATTAGAGGACTAACTTTTAGTAGAGTTAGAATGTAAATTGCGCCGGGTCGACACAATTAACTAGAAAAAGAAAACAAATTTCAGGGAATTGATGACAAGTAAAAAACAACAATTCCTGGGCATGGACTACCAGAGCCAAGAACAGCGGTGAAAAGTCGTCGATAGCCTATGATCCATAGGTAGAGAAGCGCTTTAGTAAGAAAGCGTAACATATAGTCCATCTAATAACTCTTTAGCACTGGTGTCAAACAAATCTTACAGAACCCCAGAGCAAGAACTAAACCAAATAAGAAACTAACACTTACAAGAGTATGTATCAGAGAATTTGATTAATAGGCATAAAAAACAGCAAATGGTTCATCAGAGCGGATGAAACAATATACTCCTACACACACATATATTTCCTGTTGACTACGAGTGCAAGTTTCACGACTAACAGCATACGTAAAAAGGCCCGCTTGACTAAGTCGTTAGCTAAATTTTGAACATCTTCTAGTCACGAAATACACAATAAATTTGACTCTACATTTAATATTGCCTCACCTTATTGCGTATTACTAAATGGTCCTTTTTTTTTTTGCTTAAAGTACCTTTAGAATAATAAGTACAATTTACCATGTACACACACACACACACACACACACACAGACACACACACACACACATACACACACATATA
>NC_068988.1:16423097-16424870 GCF_001194135.2 Octopus bimaculoides | reverse complement strand
ATATATATTTACGCATTTATGGGCGTATATGTATGCATATATGTATCTATGTTGAAATTCATAATTTATGAGAAAGATGAATTTCTTGTAGGACATAACTACAATTTCGCATTGAGAAACATTTTTTAATGTATAGATATTCGGAGAAATGTATGAAAAGAAGCAAGGAGGAAGATTCAAATGTAAGGATTGAAGAAGTTACGAGTATTTCACAAAGGATATTTTAAAAAAAGCATTAATGTTTTAAAATAACCCACATTGGAAGCTACCATACTTTACACTGACGGAAAATCAATATTAAGAATTTTAATATGTTGTAAAAAAATAAAGCATACCTCTTATAATATTAAGCATATTTTATAGAACACGTTTGTTTCTCCGGAGGGGACTAGCAGTAAAAAAGTGTTGTTATGATGATTTATTTCTTTCCCTATTTACACGTTTCTGAAAAAATATTTAATTACGATTTAATTACGATGTTCTGATAGTTTATTTCAAGTGAAATTAAAGAGGTCAAATATTTAATACGACTTCACTTGAATCCGTTAAAATAGCAAAGGCATAAAATCAACGACGAATACTGAATACTTAGGTTTGTCTAGTCAAGTAAAAATGAGTTCATGTAAAATATTTGAAGTAGATGCAATACAAAATTCATAATAATCAGAGCAAATAACGGAGTTGTGCTTAACTGGGTATTGATTGTATGTGTTACGTATTGAGTAAAATTCTACAAGTGATTATTTAAATTATTTAAATTATTCTGAGAGAGAATAGGATAAGAATGTTCGATTTTATATAAAATATATAAAATGCGTGAATTAAATAAGAAAAAAATAATATTTTATAATTCTTCTTCGATTTTGTAAAATTTATGCTTGGACGGTTCCGGGGAGTGAGCTAATTGAAATAAAGGCGCTTAGTTGATCTCGGTACTATAAGTAGTGCATCGTTTAAATTCGTATCAAATAAAATCAAAGTAATATTTGAATAATATTTAAATATACTAGTGACAGAGAACATCTAGAACAACTGACACGTCTATTATTTACACACACACACACACACACACACACAAAGGTCTACTGTGTTTTATATACAGGTATGTGTGCGTGTATGTCTGTGTTTGTCAGTCGTTTATTGAATAAGGTTGTATATTGTGTACAACAATTATATGAAAGCTGTGAAAAATAACGTATGCCGACATGTCTCAATTTACACGACTATCAATACAATATTTTAAATATATTGCCACCTTTAATTGTAATTCAATCATGCAAGAAACACGTCATAATATATTCATAGCTATCAAAATATATACATATATATATCACGCCTGGTACTCCGTCGGTTACGGCGACGAGGGTTCCAGTTGATCCGGTCCATGGAACAGCTTGCTCGTTAAGTTAACGTGCAAGTGGCTGAGCACTCCACAGACACGTCTACTCTTAACGTAGTTCTAGGAGAGATTCATAGTCACACAGAGTATGACAAGGTTGGCCCATCGAAATACAGGTACGGCAGAAACAGGAAGAAAGAGTGAGAGAAATTGTGGTGAAAGGGTACAGCAGGGTTCGCCACAATCCCCTGCTGGATCCTCGTGGAGCTTTAAGTGTTTTCGCACAATAAACACTCGCTACGCCCGGTCCGGTAAACGAAACCGCGATCCTACGATGCGAGTCCGCTGCTCTAACCACAGGGCCATAGCGCCTCCACACGCACGCACACACACACACACACACACACACACACACACACACACACACACACACA
>NC_068988.1:16414343-16422942 GCF_001194135.2 Octopus bimaculoides | reverse complement strand
TATATATTGTCATCTTTAACTGTCTTTCGAACAGAGTATGTCTCCGTCATATTTTTCACACATCTCTTAATGAAAATAGTTTAACACATACAAATATCCTATTTTTCATGTCACAGTTATTCACTACCGGTTGAGCAAGTCTCATTTTAATATGTTTAATGACGTTAACGCGGTGAGCTTGAAGAATCGTTTGCTTGTCAGTCATAATGCTAAGCGGCATTTCGTCCGTCTTTACGTTCTAAGTTTAAATTCCACCGAGGTCAGCTTAGCCTTTTGCCTTTCCTCCTTTCGAGATCGACAAAATAAGTATTAGTCGAGCACTGGGGTCGATGTAATCGCCACTACCCCCGCCCTTTCCACAGAACTTGCTGGCATTGCGCCGAATCTATATGTAATGGAGGCAGAATCGTTAGCGTCCTGATCAAGATAGTAAGTGGTATTTCGTCTTCCTTTACCTCCTGGATTCAAATTACACTCTAGGACGACTTTGCCTTACATGCTTTCTGAGGCGATAAAATTAGTACCGGGTAAGCGCTGGGGTCCATATAATTGACTTATCCCCCCCACCCGCGAAATTGCTAGCCTTGTTACAAAATTTGAAGCCCATATGTGTAGTAAGGTTAGAGCTATGTCCCTTACCTCCTATGTATGAACATTATTCTATAAATATTCCATTAGGAAGGTCTGTTGATTGAGTCATAGATACGTCCGAAATATTACTGATGTTTTCTTCATCACTTTATGCTTACAGTTCAAATTCCCGTCGAAATCAACTTTACTTTCATCCTTCCTGGTAAAAAAAAAAAACATGAAGCATTAGGGTTAGGGCTAGGGTTAATTGTTTCAGAATCGTTTGTTTATGTAGTCGGCACTTAATGTATATCGGCTAAATGGACGTCAGTGATTGGTTGAAATTACAGAAATACGACAACTTTAACATGGAATAACTTATGGATTTCTTTTTTTTTTTAAGAAGACTAAGAGAAAAAGATGTTTTATATGACACATTCTACCAGTGTTCCAAGTTTCAAAGTATTTCGTTAACGAAAAATGTGGCCCCCGTTTTAAAAAAGATCCCGATTTTCATAAAAATAAATATATAAATTAATGAAAATAGATTATATTATAGAAATTTAGCTTAATTTATGTATATTATGTATTTTACGCATTTTAGTTTTGAATTGTTTAGACTTTTAAATTTTCCAGTAAATGCTATACTACAGTTAATTTTTCTTTTTCTCACAGCTAAAATACATTTTGTCATTTTAACAGCTTAAATACATATTTCTATCTATTTATTCTATAAGTTTTTATTTACTCCATATTTTCACACGATATATTTCTTATAAACGCTAACTTCTATGTTTTACGTATAAATTTGAGTTTAACGGAAATACTTCGATAAGATAAATTATGGTTTTATTTTAAGTAATTTTGCTAAATGTTCGATTATTTATTTATTTATTGTTAAAACAAAATATATATTTGATATTCATTATAAGTTAAGATACGTACATTGTTTCTGCTTGTTTCTATCTCTCTGTGTTTACGCAACTCCCTCGAACACACAAGAGTAAAAAAAAAAGAGACAGAGACAGGCAGAAACAAGGAAAATGCCCCTTGTATTTGAATACTATGGAATATTCTTTTAAAAAGCTCTTCATTTAATTTTTCCACAATTTAATTGTTTTCCATACTTAGAGTTGAAAAGGTCTCAATGACTGAAACCGGTGCTAAAGTGTTTTTAATGATAAAATTATATTAGCATTTTCTACCTTGACTTATTTTCCTCATATATATATATATATATGTGTGTGTGTGTGTGTGTGTGTGTGTGTGTGTGTGTGTGTGTGTGTGTGTGTGTGTGTGTGTGTGTGTGTGTGTGTGTGTGTGTGCGTGTGTGTGTATGTGTGTGTGTCTGTATGCATGGATGGATGTATGAATATGTATATATATATATATATATATATGAAGAAGATCACTGCGTACTTTTATACATGAAGTAGTTTTGGTTTCTAGTAACGGAAATGTTTAAGCCTATGCAGTAAAACGTGTCTTTTATACAAAGTTTATCTAAAAACTGCTACCTCATTTTATTTCTTTTTTACTATTTCCTATGTTTGTTTGTGTCGTTATGTATGTATTCATTTTTTGTGTGTACATTCTTTCAACTTTCAATGTGTGTGTATATACATTTTGAGTTTTTATATTAATTTTGTACTTTCCATTCCCTTACCCACGTCACAACGCAAAATATTGCACAATTTATTGGTGTTGATTGATCGATTAATATAACATGGGCGATGAGATCAAAGAGAAATATTAGGCTTTCAAGTCATGGTTTGCAATGGTATGGGAAGCAAAGAGGGAAATGCCTATATAAATAGATTATGTTTATAATTTTATTTAGAAACAGCCATAATTGCTACAAGCAATTAAGCAAGATTTCCTTGCTTGCCTCTAGATACACATCTCCACCTCCAATCAGCAGCATCACTATGACTGCCACTACAACCAAGGAAAAAAACTTTTACCCGCAAATCAATACGTTGAGAATCGATACGATATAAGTTATGATTGACAAACTGCAAAAAACAATATATTTATGCATGGAAATAAACAAGAAATAATAAACCTTGCAAGCGTTTGTTTATATTCAGTAAAATACTTTTTCTTCTAGGTTTGGACTATTACATTCAATTTACTGTAGTTCCGTTCTCAGGAAAGACATTAGTATACGACGGAGTAATTCTTTCTTAACTATAAGACTTCTTGATTTCGTTACCATACCAAAATAATTTATTCAGAAATACCATGTTAGCATAATTTACATCACATTCATTGCTCTGACACTGTTTTTACTTCACATATTTTAGGGCTGAAGAAGAAATAATTCTTTGTATATAAGCATTTCGTTTGCAATTAGTGTATTGTATAAACAGAAAAAAATATTTCCTGGATACCTTTCTCATGCAATTTACGGTCACGCCCTGTACAAGTAATTAGTTCTACCCCTACATACGATTTTAGTACCCACTAGGAAAAGCAGCATTAGGCATGTTTTTGTATTCCGAGTTTTGAAGTCATATCCATTATAATATTCATTCTCTTAAACCATCTGAAATTAAAATAATTTACCAACATAACTCTAGCAATTTGATAGAATCTCTAAATTGTACTGTCATTCTATTTCTCTTTAGACTCTGTGTACATTGTTATCAGATATCAGAACACATTTGCTGTATTTCAAAACATTATCAACAATTATTATATTTTCCTATATCATAATAAAACCTTAGTGGTAATAATTGTGTTCGAGTTATAGTAAGAAATATTTTCTTGGAGTCCATAATTTTATGAAAAATGTCTGTTGCGATTCTTACCAGCATAATATATCTAACTTGGTTATTCAAATACAGTAGTCATTGTTCCCCTCAAAAGAAAAAAAAACATTTTCAAGGGGAATAAAGTATTTTAGTCAAATATCAAAGCATTTTGTCAGTGTTTTAACAAACGAAAAATGAAATTAATGTAGCGAAAAAAAAAAAAATAATAAACAGAACACATAGCGTTATACAACAAATAAGAACGTTTTGGAAAACAAAATACTTACATAAATAAATGCGGTCGCTGAAGCTAAGCAGTCTTTGAAATCATAATGTAGTCAAAGTACAGGCGAGAGTAAGCAATTTTCAAAAGAAATGGCACCAGGTTATTGGGTTTTGAAAACCCAGTAGATTACCCTAAATTCGCCCAGAAGAGGTTGACCGCGGTTGCTGTGTAAACAACAAGCTGAGCACTGTAGAAGCACGAGAACATTGAACATCACAGGAAAAATCAGCAGCGGCACCATCATCAGCACCACCATCACCAGTAGCAGCGTGAAGTTAAAACAGCGCCAACACTGGCAGTCATACCACCGCTACAAAAAATCTCATTAGCGTCAACGCCACAGCCACAACAACAATATCATTGAAAGAAAAACAGGAAAACGGTGAACAATAAAAGCAACGCAGAGGACAATATGAACAACGACACCAGAGAACAACAGCAGCAATAAAACAAGCAGGAAAAAAAACTTAACAAAGGCGACAACAACACAACAACAGCAACTAACCAAAACTCTTCTTCGACGTGGCAAATGCAAAAAGATTAATGTTTCCGCTGAAACTAAAAAAATTCTCAAATATGAATGGGGAAGGCAACAGTACTTGTGTCTCCTGGAATCATGGAAGAATGCGAAAAGAGAACAGTTCATTACAGATGTGTCTCACGAAAGATCAGGCGAGCCGAACCGGCTACAATCATTCAAATGGAGAACGCTCTGAAGGATATTATGGAAGATATGACCCACATGCAAAAAGAGAAAGACGGCATCGAGGTCTTCTTCAAATGTGAGGACCTCGTGTGAACATAAATATTCAGTGAGATCTCGTTGGAGTGTCGAGTGTGTCCTCTATCCGACATAATTTTGGAAGAGAACTGCCAGGCTAAGGATTTTGGAGCAGAAGTGCCAGGCTAAGTATATCGGATGTTCTATCTACCGTGAATATCTGGTGGATCGTACTGGCGTAGTATTAGAAGATCCGGAACCACTTCCAAGAGTTAAACAAAGCAGAAGATAGATCTGGTCCGAGTAAAACATAGAGATCTTGCATCATGAGAAACCCGATACATAAAAAAAAGATACTGGATCATTACAACTGCCCAGCGGGGTCGAATTGCATGTTGTCGAGAAGACAGAAATACTAAATGCGATCTGTGTTGGGGCAAAAGCCACCTTAGAGCCCTCTCCGAAAATATAGAATCACGAGGCCACTCCTACTACCTACACTGCATCCTCAATAACAGCAATAATAAAGATAATATGCCACACTTACGACCCCAACTTCAACAGTAACAACAAAGACATGTGGAACACTTAAAATACCGTCACATGGAACCGCAAGAGCAACTCCAATTACACCAATTACACCATTGACCAGTTTCTGCGAAACCAATACGACCGTCAGATATGACGATAACAATGAAAGTAGCTCTGATCTCTGCCGGCAGCAACAAGGAAAATAATGGAGAGAATCATCTTAAGCGATTCTTAAATCATTTTTCCCTTTCCCTCTCACAAACACAAACGTACACTCACGCAATGACACTCACACAAACACATTCATATTCTGACACTTGAAGCAAATTCTAAATACTGGTTCTTCCACATTCCGAAGTGAAGACAATGGAGAGCACCAAAAATAAAGGAAACAAAAAGGGACACACAAAATAAACACCTGACCTCACGCCATCACACACACTAGAATACATAAGAAACACTACTACAAGAAGCGCAGACACATCAAGGGCAACACCAACCTCGCCAGTACCACAATCGTTAACACAACCAACACTACCATCAACATTACCACAAACACTATCAGAATCCCGCCTTGCATTAAAAGGACAACTGAATACAACTCTCAAACACAGAGATACCAAGCTTGATGCTTGTGAAGAGAGATAACGATGAATTGATGACCCTCGTAGCAGGGATCAAAAATATACAGAGACGGGGTGCAATTAATGACATCAGCGCTTTTAAAGTGCCACAAGTCTTAATGTTAGTGCAAATGAAATTTGATACATACAAAAACATTATGGAGGTTTCCCCTACGATGTAGGGACCATAAATGTAAATGTCATGATCTGATTTGTAAGTGTGTTCCCAAACTCGGAGGCAAGGCCGCCCACCGAGAGCGTAAGTTACCCCACTGTTTTCCTCTCTCTAGATTCTCTCAGGCGGACATGACGAACATTAGAGTAGGAGGCCTGGGTTTGTCCTGATAGCAAGGTTGCTTGCTCAGTGAGCGTCCAGATATAGTTGTTTTTTTTTTGATTATATGTTTCTATATCATGCTCAGTGCTCCATTTATTACTGATTGTTTTTCATCTTCATGCCCTACATCTAGAATATTTCAATTTTGAGGTCTTTGTTCATTGACAATTATTCCACTGCCCTTTGAACAATATTTTGTTCAGAAGGGGCTGCAATGTTTTTTTGTGTTTTTTTTCAATCCTTGATTATTATGTCTGGGAGATTAGCTTTAATTTCTTTGTCAGTTTGAACAGGCATATCCCAAATGATTGTGGCCAGGTCGTTGTCTTGTACCTTGTTTGGCACGTAATTATACCACTTGTCACTTTTTATGTTGTAACGTTGCCATATGGTCCAATGGATATAATTGCTTACGCAGTCGTATCAGTATATATATTTAGATTTGGCAAAGACTGGGCTGCTAGAGCTGATGTGGTCAACTGTTTCATCATGCTGGTTGCAAATTCTGAATTTGGTGTTAGGGCCTGCTTTCACTATTTTAAAGTTGTTCGTAGTCAGACATTGATCTTGTAGAGCATAGTCAGACATTGGTCTGCTTCAACTTTTAGTCCAATCATTGTTGGTTTTACTTAGTTTCACTTTTTCTTTGTCAAACCTTGCAGGATATTGGCCAAGGAGTGATTTTTTCTGCATTTCTTCTTTACTATGTTTTGTAATTCTGTTTTCGTATTGTTTCTTTTTTTGTCTCTTTGGTCATTTCTGCTATGTTGTCATTTGAAGTCAGTATATCAGTGTAGTTTGTTTCTGTTTTGTATGCTGTCCCCTTCCTCTTACATGTTGTAGTCTTCCACTTTTTGTTTCTAATTACTTTTCTAGTCTCAATGCTGTTATTTTATAGTAGTTCTCTGTCTGTATCAGACCACGCCCTCCTTCTGAGCAAGGTAGATATATTTTGTCTGCGTCTGCTTTGGGGTGGTGACTTCGGTATACTATTAATAGATTTCTGTTTTTTCCGGTCTAAGTTTCTCAATTCACTAATTTTCTGGTT
This sequence comes from Octopus bimaculoides, assembly GCF_001194135.2. Lineage (NCBI taxonomy): Eukaryota > Metazoa > Mollusca > Cephalopoda > Octopoda > Octopodidae > Octopus > Octopus bimaculoides. The sequence continues at coordinate 16,416,070 of NC_068988.1, read as the reverse complement.
CATTGTGTCAAAGCTGTAATTTTCTGACTGGTATAGCTAGCGTGTTTATCCCTAGTATCTTATTTTTAGCATTAGATTCAATATTTAATATCAATCTAACACTTATTTAATACTCTCTCTCAATTTTTCCTTTCATTTTTGTGTGTTGTATTTTAGCTGCTTCGTCTATTCCCAGATATTTGTATGCACAATTGTGGTCTAATACTCTGATTTCTGTGTGTGTGGAGTTCTGTGTTTTCGGTGCTGATTAAGTTGCTTCATCTCAGTGTCGTTTTGGCACAGTTTTCCAGCCTCATGCTCATCCCGATATACTTGCTGAAACTATGGACAATTTTTGAAGGTTTTTCTGTTCTGTAGCATCTTCAGTAAATTTTGTTAAGTCTTCCATGTACGGAAGATAGTCTATTGCTTGTCCATAGCATCTACAACCCATAGTGATTTCATTTAACAAGCTTGTTAGTGGGGTCAAAGAAAGGTAGAAAAACATAGGTTACAGCGAGTCTCTCTGGAAAATCCCGTCGCATGGCTATAGGGTAGGTTTCAATGGTTTGTGTTTCATTTTTCAATGTTATACTGGTCTTCAAGAAGAAGAAAAAGAAGAAGAAGAAGAAGAAGAAGAAGAAGAAGAAGAAGAAGAAGAAGAAGAAGAAGAAGAAGAAGAAGAAGAAGAAGAAGAAGAAGAAGAAGAAGAATGTACCTATAGTTGACGTTATTTTATGAATATCCAGTATACGATTTAGACTTCTGCTAAATTTATAAATAAGATCTATTGCTTATATGTTCAGTTTTTACCTAATCGCTACCTAGTCATTAATACCTACTGACTGTCCATTTTGTTGCTATTCTAAACTTTTTTAAAGCGTTTTACACTTTTCTTCTTTTACTTTTTTAGTCCATCGGACATTTTTCTAAAACACAGTATTGCTAGTTTCTAAAAAAATTTTCACTTACAAATTTCTCTTTTTTTATGTTTTAAAAGTACCCGCAACAACAACAACAGTAATAAAATAAAATTTTGTCTGTATATTTCCCGCAACTATAACATAGCTTATTTCTTGTTTACTGCAAGAGACAAGAAAATCATTGAAATTTAAAAAGGAAAAAAACATGTAGAAATAAATAATAAATATACGCAAAGAAATCACAATCTTCATGTGATCTTCGATGTAATCTTTATCCAAAAATAGTATGGTGGGTATTCCAAGCGTAAGCTCTTCAAATATTGATTTGTGAAAAAATTTCGGATGAAAGAAAATGCGAAAATATGAACAGAAATGCATTAACTATAAATGCGATTATGAAATATAAAGTGTTTTAATTAAATGTTCTACTTTAAAAGAATTGAATTTATAATCTGTTACGAAGTTCAACGTATGATGAAATTTGATATTTCAACAATGTTTTTATGTAAAGTAAAAGTATTATTATTTTATGTAAATTTGCTGCACTTAACAATCCTCAATTCGAGGAGTAACATGAAAGTTTCTTAACAATAAACATAATAAAAATAAAATACACAAACACTCAGCTGTATGAATATTAAGCCTTTCGAACATCATCTTTGCTAATATATGAATGCTCATATCTATATATTAGATATATCGAAGTTGTTTCGTTTTTTTCTTTGCAAAGTTCATGACGTTAACTGCCGAAACGACAAGGCGCTTTTGTGGGGTTTGTTAACAAATAGATGGATTGTAGTGTGTGTGTGCGTGTGTGTGTGTGTG
>NC_068988.1:16411134-16414039 GCF_001194135.2 Octopus bimaculoides | reverse complement strand
ATATATATATATATATATATATATAAACAGAGAAATATTTCTATTTTAGATATTTTGTATGTAGTTTTTTGTGTTATATAACACTGGTAGTTATTATGGTGTTATGAAATCTTATTTTTGGATGTTATAGTAAAACTTGTTCAACAACAAATATAGCAACAACATAAATTGATATATGTGTATATTCCTCACAGGTACGATATGACCTATGTCTTGTTTACTTTCAAAGACGAGAAATCATTGGAAAATAAAATTATAGCTAAATGAATACTGAATATACACAAGCTAACCACAATCTGGAAAGAGGTAATAGCAGTAGTCGTAGTGGAGTACATGGTCATAGTAGTGGTATGTGATGAAAAGTGTTCACTAAATTTCATGGATAGAATAGGAACCTGACATTTAGCGACTGATATTCGTTCTAAGATGAAAGAAAAATTCCAACTGGAAACACAAAATTTTCAGTTGAAAAAAATCTATTTCCTCTCAAACGAAGGCTCAGTCACGAAAAATTAAATTCTTTTTTTTTTTCCTTTCGGCAAACGAACACATTTAAACTCATGGAGTTGAAATATAAATGCAATGATACATGTGCTAAGTATATAATAATTACATGGACTGGATCATCAAACACTTCTTTTTTTTATTTTCAGACAGCAGGTACGACAAAGGAAGTGATTAATATTATTCAACTCTCATAACCTGTAAAGTATATCGGTACCAATTAGAAATATACACCAGGAGCTAATAGTGCATATATTGACATATTCTTTACAGCATCGACATTATATATTTTAGGGCATTCTGGAATAGTATTGATTTTATTTGTAATTAACAATTATTGATATTTAGACCGAGGCTGCTGACACGACCCGGTCAGAACGGTAGTTCACTTCCATAAGATCGCCCGATAGAAAATTTGCATAAAGCCTAACAGTGATGGAATTGATTTGATTCGCATGAAGATGTAGTGAATAAAATAAATGCATATTCTTTTCTCCAGTTATCTTTGTATTGTTTCGGTCATTAGACTGCAGCCATGCTAGAGCACTACCTCGAAGAGGAGGTTTAGTTGAACACATAGACCACAGTACTATATTTTCTCAGCCTGAACTTATTCTTTCAATTTTCAATATTGAACAACTAAGTTGCGGAGACGTAAACAAACTAACGCCGTTTGTCAATCGGAAGTGTGAGAGGGACAAACACAAGCTCTCTCTCTCTCTCTCTCTCTCTCTCTCTCTCTCTCTCTCTCTCTCTCTCTCTCTCTCTCTCTCTCTCTCTCACACACACACACACACACACACACACACGTACGCACACACATACAAGTACACAAACACTCACACACACAAACACGCGCGCGCACGCACATATGTATATATATATATATATATATACGATAGGCTTGTTTTCAGTTCCAGTTAACCAAATCCACCCAGAAGCTTTTGTTTGGTCCATGACTATAGTTGAAATACTTACTGAAGGTGCTCTTCAGTGCATTGGACCTAGAGGGCATGTGGTTGAGAAACAAGCTTGGTACTGCATCGTATCGCCTGTACCTGTAAATGGATATTTAACACAACCGTGAATATTAGAACGCGGAAAAATCTTGCGATGCGAAGCCTCGTCTTAAGTAGCTTGTATAAATAAACAATGAGCTCTGAATGACGTCGCAGTGAAATTTCAGCAATTTTGCGAGGACGAATGATACCTAGTAACCTGAGGTCATTGCGTAGGTGGCCTTGTTTTCAAGACGACCCTAGGGCGCATGTACTGATGCTTCCTATTCTGAACATGGCTATGTTAGTCGAGGTGGAGAATGAACAGCGTCACTTATCCTATTTGTGTGGAGAGTCAAGTGATCTGTCTTCTGACAAAACGTGGTTTTCTCCTACAAGCATTTCCTTTCGGAGATTTCTTTCTATGGTCCCACTCATATGAAATATTTTGTTTCCAGTTTGTTTTTGGGTTGTTTTTATAATGTTTCTTTGATTTGGGGTGTCTCGTACGGGATGCGATCTATTCCTTTAGCGTAATGTCTGTAAATTTTTGAATATGTTTTATTAAGAGTGCTTGTTTGTGTTTAAGGCCCTGTAATTGATGGAGCCTTACGAGTGATATTTATGCTACTAGCCTGGATTGCTAAGTGTTTTTGTTTGTTGAGGGCTTTACAATGATATTTGTAGTGTTGGACATGTTTGTAACTGTTTTGGTGTAGACGGTATGGAAGATTGATCATTTGTTGGTTTTTATGCCTCGCCCTCTAACCTCTTCGTTTTCAGTCTCTTGCTGCCCTTTACATTTTGTACTTCGTTTCTTTTTCATTTCACCAGAATTAGTTCTAGTGATTTTTCCAAATTGTTTTTCTTGCTAGAGGAGTGTCCACAGTCGAATAAATCTGTGAGAGAGGAAAGAGGTATGTCTGCACCTTTGCGCATTTCTAAGCTGATGTTCAGCTCGACTGGTGCGACTTCTCCCAGTTGGGATGATCCAGCTGATGTTATTTGCCTTTCATCCTTTCGGGGTCGTTAAAAAAAGTACCAGTGAAACACTCGGGTCGATGTAATTGACTAGTCTCCGGCCTTCAAATTTCTGGTCTTGTGCCTATAGCAGAAAGGATTATTATTATTATTATTATTATTATTATTATTATTATTATTATTATTATTATTATTGTTATTATTATTATTATTATTGTTATTATTATTATTATTGTTATTATTATTATTATTATTGTTATTGTTATTATTATTATTATTATTATTATTATTATTATTATTATTATTATTATTATTATTATTATTATTATTATTATTATTGTTGTTATTATTGTTATTATTATTATTATTATTATTATCATTATCATTATTATTATTATTATTATTATTATTATTATTATTAT
>NC_068988.1:16405900-16408776 GCF_001194135.2 Octopus bimaculoides | reverse complement strand
CGACCATATTTGTTTCCAGAATTTCTCTAGTTCTTCTGCTGTTGGTGCTGAAGTAATGTCTATTTTATTTTTACCCAGTTCTTGGTAGAGTTGTTTGGGGTTGGATTTGAACTGTTTGTTTTGTTCAAAGAAACGTTGGCGTTTCTCATACCGGCGGATCCTTTGTGCTTTGGCAAGGATGTCTTGCTTTAGTTTTTTCTTTTGCCTCAGGTAAATCTTTTTCTGTAATGCTGTATTTGTACAGTATTTTTGTTTTCTTCTTGTTACTTAGTAGTGTTGATTGTTTACTAATTTCGTTGAGAATCGATAAATCTTTTCTCTTTTTTTTAATTTTGTTCTGGATGTTATTTATCCACAAGGTCTGTTTGGGTGGTAGAACTCCTGTTCGGATGGGTTTTTATTATTTGTTTATTATTATTATTATTATTATTATTATTATTATTATTATTATTATTATTATTATTATTATTATTATTATTGTGATGACGACGATGGCAAAGAAGAAGAGCAGTAGCTGAAAAACAGTAAGAGTAAACACCCTGTCGTAGAGATTTTGTAAGTTTATACGGAGAAAGGAAATCAGAAGGAAGGCCAAGAATGTCATAAGCAAAAGATGTGGCTTTATCGGCACAGAATCAATACCTAGATGCGAAAACATGTAATCATGAAGAAAACGAAAAAAAAGTGGCGAACATGAAGTGCAAACTATATAATGAAAATAAACATTTTCAACAATTGTTCTGTATGTTCTGTATGTTTGTTACCACTGGGCTTTAGTTATGCTTTTCAATATATTTCTTTTATCATTTTCATGGAACCTATTTTTATGAGAAATAGTCAAGGCCATTCTGTATCAACTTTACAGAGTAGAACTCATAAAAGAATAACGTATTTACTATTAGTCATAACGCACAAAGAAGTAAAGGCCACATAACGATGTTATTTCAAAAATAAGATTAGTGACTTGACTATAAACGGTTCGATCTGGTAAATTTCAACATAGAAACAGTCTGAATGTTCGGAAAATTCGAAGCCATTCTGAAATTTTATCACTGATTGGAAAGTGAACAGGAAATATATATATATATATATATATATATTTCTTTTTTTATAATAAGTTTATGCTAGGTTTGTCGGCCAAGACTAAAATAGGAAGTCTCCTCCTCAGAATTTGAGATTGTAATTGCATAAAATTCATGATTAAATAATTCAGTATAGACATAAAACTAAATTACCCCAGGTGATGTTATTGTGTATATTAATTCGCTTTTCTTCGTTTCCCACGATTAAGATTTGATTATGTCCCCCTGAAACATTACATTTTCTTAAAATAATTGATGCGCTGAATAAATGTCGACTCCATCTAATCTGTTTACTTGTCTCAATTCCCATTTGTTCTTCTTTGAAGAACGATTTAATATAATAGGTATCAGCCGCTGTCTTTAATTCAATATAAAGCACTTTTTCTTATTTTGTATCTTAGTAATTCAGCTGTCTCTCTCTGCTTCTTTCTCAGTTTTCTCTTGCCGCAGTTTTCGTACATAAACCTCACCCCATATTTATTATATTTCTATATGATTACGGGTAGTTTGAAATTTAATAACTTTCAATTCGCTAATATCTATATATACATCTACATTTAGCGTGTAATTATTTCCTTTTATATCGGTTGGAATATAAACCTATCTAGACATTCATAATGGTATAACAACTCGCACACGAACACAAATTAAAAAGTGATAGGTCAAATATTTAGAAACTATTCGACACTTAAAACAATAATCACGTTGTGAGCCAGAAACTGGCTAAATTTACTCGCATCACTTGGAAAATAGTAATTACTGATTATTTAAGTCGATTACTTGTGCTGAAATTAAAGTTGTTATCAGCTTTCTTTCAAGTTTTTCCAGGTCTTTTAATATACTTGTTTAATCACCTAGAAAACTAATTGTCGATACAATTGATATACAGACTAAAACAAGGGGATAAAATTTCAAATAGGTGGAATGGTGAAGAGTGAAAATAAAATCAAATAGAAAATAAATAGTTCTATGGCCTATTAAAGAATGGAAAACTGGTATTAATATTTAAAAGTAAAATATATTGGATAAGAATCCGAGCATTAAAAATAATATTAGCAATTTGCATTAACATTAATTTAGCTGAGAGTCATTTTGGAAATTATTTTCATGCATTATTTGACGCATATTATTATAACTCTTTTATTCTTTACTTCTCTCTGTCATTGCATGGACATTATTTTGTTAACCATATTGATTCTGTACCGATTTCAGATCGGTGCGTATTTCATCGATCCTATCGAAAGCCAAAGCTAATATCTAATATTGCGTGACTACGTGGTGGGAAGTTTTCTTCGCAACAACATGGTTCCAATTTCGGTCCCACTGCGTTGCTGCTGGGGAAAGTGTCGTCTATTTTATCTCCGGGCCAAGAAACGGAAAGAAACCATCGAGTACACACAGACACACACACAGGCATATATATATATATAAATATATATATATAAATACACATGTGATATCGTGTGTGCGCGCGTACGGTGTCGGTGTAATTTTCTGCTTAAGTTTCACTACTGCTTACGAACCAGTACTTAGATGTTTAGCAAATAAGACCTGTTAGAACAAGTAACAGATTTACAAATACTAGAACCCATCAATGCGGTGCCCCTCAATATTCGCAGTCTAATCAGTGGAACAAGAAAGGGTTAAATAATAAAAGAAATTGACATATAACTTTATACTAGCATACACAAAACATAGACATAAGCGCGTACAGATAGGCACTCATACCATACGTGCAAGCACATAGACACGCGCACAGAGACACACATGCACACATACAAACATATATATATA
>NC_068988.1:16404167-16405890 GCF_001194135.2 Octopus bimaculoides | reverse complement strand
TTTACTGTCTTGTTCTCACTGTCCTGTTCTTGTTAACATTTTCACACTCCGCAAAAAATCCCAATTTTTTATTTAATTTACCTTGCGGGAAGGACTGTTTCAACGAAGTTGCATATTGTCCTTGCCTTCGAAGCGCAGAGTAAGTGAAATAGGGACAACTGACGAAGGGGCATGCTCTTTATTTTGCATGTCTCGTTTCTCTGTTTGCTTTTTTCGTTGTTCGCAAATGAGATCGTTTTCTGTTTTGTTTTTATGTTTTCGTTTCTCATCCTTTTCCAAGTAAGTTTGGTATATATATATATATATATATATGAATGTAAGTGTGATACAGTTGTATCATATGTGTCATTCAAAAATCCAGCGAACCAGTGATTGCTCCGTAGGAAACCTGGTCATAAATTAAGATATAAAACAGGAATAATATTGAAGTATAGCGTAGAATATACAATATAGAAGCTATTAAACAGAACCGCCGTTGCTGAACTTATTGCAGTATGTCCAGAATATGATGGCAAAGATCTATAATATATCTATTACTATATACGTTCTGTATATCATGTCAGATTGTGAATAGCAAGCCATAAAAATATGATTTAACTATACGATTAACGCTTAATATTTTCAAATATAATATAATATAGCATAATTATATATATGTGTTTGTGTGTGTGTGTGTGTGTGTGTGTGTGTGTGTGTGTGTGTGTGTGTGTGTGTGTGTGTGTGTGTGTGTTTGTGTGTGTGTGTGTGTGTATGTTTATGTATGTATGTATGTATGAATGCATATATGTATGTATGTATGCATGTGTATATATATATATATATATATATATATATATATTGAGCATAACAGCTCCTTTTAAAAACCTCTAATTGAGATGTTAATAGTAACGATACTAAAAGTAAAGTTCACTTGCCAACGTAAGGTGGCTGTCGTACGCAGAACTATGTAAGTACATTTTAACCCAAGGAAAACATCTTTTCTATGTAGTTATCGGCAAACGATTTGTGCCTGATATACTGTGACCAAGGGAGCAAACTACTCCCCCTTCCAGCCATTTGCATTAGCAGCACAACATGGTTTCAGGATTATTTCTCGTCATTCCTTCTTCTAACATCGAGTATTCTCTCTTAAAAGGAGAATTTCTTACATATTTCTTGCAGTTCACCTTAATATTGACTATCGCATTATTAAAAGTCCTTCGCTTGCCTCCCGGTACTGTAGCTTAAATCTGGCAAATAAGAACAACGCAGCAATTACTTTAATATAGGAACAGGGTAGATTACACCATATGCATCCGTGTTTTATGATTTTCGGTATACGTATCTAACCACTCACCATCTCAGTTGAGCAGAACATTATCGCCTCTAACACCGCTGCGTTCTCACATTTTCTTTGCTATAATTTAGAATTAATTAATGGCTAATTCTAGTTTAAGTACCTGTTATGAGTAATTTGCATGTGGTTTCATTATTCCGATGAATTTAAAAACATAAAATTAAGTGTTGTATTTGGAAGTCGATATGCTATCGTGGATTATGGTGTTAGCACGTTGTATGTACTATGGTGAAAGATTAACTTGGCCATAGAGGGCGCTCAAAATCTGTTTTCCTTTTCAGCGCTAGTATTTTATATCTATCTTAAGGCTTTGTTTTATTACATACTAATATATCTTCATTAATGTACTGATATATATATATATATATATATATATATATATATATA
>NC_068988.1:16395784-16403193 GCF_001194135.2 Octopus bimaculoides | reverse complement strand
TAGACATATATATGTATTTAAAATAAACAAAAACTCATCACTTCCTCCATTAAGATTTTTAAAACATACTTGAATAAAAATTGACATAAAAACACCCGATTTGATGCAGCAACACCAAAGGCGGCAATATCAGATACAACGGCATCAAATACAATGGAGTAATGATTAACGATTTAGCAATATGTTGTTACATCTCTGGAAGGTATGCGTCCCACCTTCTGATGATACTGCTATTAGTTCCACAGCGATGGTATCCCCAAGTTCCAAGACACACAATTGTAAATACTAGACAAAGTTGAACAAGCGAAGGCAGAGGCAGGGTCTTTCGGATCTGAAATGTCATACGCTTACACTATTTCACCAGGCTTGTGGTAAGTGAAGGTATTATGTATTTAAAATCGATGACTTTCACGGGGAAGCTCTGGGATCGATAAAAATCAACGGATCGGTATATTTCGGAGATCTTTCTAGCATGAGCCTACGGATAATTTTCAGCAATCCTTGACCTGTCATTGCTCCCCGCGGTGGCTGAATAGTTTAGTGCCGTTTTGAAATAAACTCAAAATGTCTAGAATGTCCATCAAGTATGCTTCTCCGAGTTGTGGACAGGCCAACAAAGTATTTTGGCTAAATTTCCCTTTACTGAAGGCCTTGGAAAAAGAGGTTGTGTGATGCAGAAGACTAAAAGTATTCAAACAAGACATCACGTTTTTTTAAGTTTTACTTCAAAAGATGCAGAGGGAATTCCTATCTCCCAGCAAATTTGTTTAAATTTAGATTAGCGTAGAGAGCAAAGGTCTAGTCTGGACACCTCTCAACTTTAGTAAAATATTTAGAAAGAATTCCTTTACCTTAGTCGTTAGATTGAGTATGGTTTCGTGGGGTTGCGACGAGTAACCGATAAAGTTCCGCCCTTTATGGGAACTTTAAATGTTTAGTTTACTTTTTTCGTTTATATCTCCTTTTTCCTTTATATCTCTAAGCACTTTTTAAAATAAAGCGGTAAACCGAAATTTTGCAAGAGATAAGATTGTGTAGACATCTCATACATGTCATGACTTTGGAGAAGAAAGTTGGAAATATGTCTCAGATGGGAGCATTTGAATTAGAAGTAGTAAAGTCAGGACACTTTCGAGAACCACGGTCGTGTGCAGTAGCAGGAAGATTGGAGAGAATGCATGTATATGTTTGCAACTCCATCACCATCATCATCATCATCATCATCATCATCACCATCATCATCAACATCATCATCACCATCATCATCATCATCATCATCATCGCCATCATCGTCGTCGTCGTCGTCGTCGCCATCCTCCTCATCATCATCATCATTGTCGTTGTCGTTGTCATCGTCTTCATTGTCGATAAAAAAATAAATATTGAAATACCGAGTTAATTATCACTGATTAATGCCTCTCTCATTTCAAGATTGAGACCTGAAACGTTTATTCCTTTTAACCATTGAACTAATGAAGCTCTGGAAATAATAAACTATTGTTGATGATGATATTATTGGAATATCACACCACTATCGTTTCATTGTTAATAGTACAGTTGCTATGGTAACAATATTTCTTGGGGCTTTTGTCTCTTACATGTTTATTTGTCAGAATTCTTTAGTTGCAAGTGCAATGTTAAATAAAATTATTGGAATATTCTTAATTCTACTCTGGAGGCAAAATATTGACATTTATCAAATAATTTGTTTACAGTAAGTATAAAAAATGCACTTCTCTTAGTAACTTGTTTGTTTACTATCCTGAAACTAATCTTAACTTTGGAAATAATATATTTTTATATGGTTGCTTTATCTCTAAAGGAAAAAATGAATTTGCTGGAATACACCGGCAGTTCTTTAACACATCACGAAATGCTAAATATCAATGTGTATATTTCTTCCTTTTTAAATCTGCTTTGTTCTCATAATTTAATCTTCCCAGTAGATGGCATAAATAATGTAAACTGCTACAAGACAATATTTGGAAACCTTCAATTCAAAGCTACCATTACATTGAAAATTATAGCATTTACTACATCTTAATTATGTAGCTGTAACAGATAATATGCGAAACAGCAATTTTACATCTAAATAATAACAAGCAGAAACCAAGATTTGAGTGAAAACTAGACAGATGACTTCGGAGACTGTATATTAAATGGTGCATTTTAGACACATAAACTCGTATATGATATACAACTCATCAAATATGTTGTTCTCTAATCGAAAGTTAATTTTCTAGCCCCAATTTTGCATTGTAAAGACAAAATTAATCACAAGTAAGCGTATGTAGTTAAGCTATTGTTTATAACCTATCTTAAATCTGATAAAAATGGCTGAAAATAAATATAAATGTATTTGAAATATTGTCATATTTGGCACCCCAACGCAATGCTTCATGTTTGGCAACATAATTATACATTTACATCATTCAAACTCTCTCGCTCATTCTCTTTCAGTCTCTTTCTCCTTCTCTCTCAATTTCAATAATCGCTTTTTCTTCTATGCTACCATATTTCGAAGTACCGTATTGACCTTACAAACATATTCACTATGAAAAGCCAGTATTCATGTTTATAATTACAATTCCTTTTGTGTATTACCACATTCAAGTTCAGTCTATAAATTGTAAATCACTGGATGTTGTAGTATCATCACATCACCATATTATAACACATGATTACATAAAAATCTATACTTTACTTATTTTATATAATCTGCAAAATATGATTTGACAGACAAACACACATGATGATGTACAAAGAGATTTAGTATCACATATCAAAATTCACTAACTTCATTATACACACACATAAACACAACATATACACATGTATAAACACAAATGCACACATATATAAGCACACACTGGCACACAAACATACGTACACACTCGCACAAGAACACTCACACACATATGTGTATATATATGAATGTGTGTGTCTGTGTATGCATATATACACATCTATATTTGTTTCATATTTTGGTATATGGTCACCAATTTGGGGCTAGGGTTTAAACCGACTATATCGACACTAGTGTTCATCTGGTACATTTTATATTGACTCCGAAAGGAAGAAAGTTAAAATGGACCGAGACAAGATTTGAACGAAGAACGTAAATAAACACTACATTTTTCCACGCATGGTAACTATACTGCCAGCTCACCGCGGTATATAGATATGTATATTGATAGTAGCATCTTTATACAGACACATATATGTGTATACCTATATATGTATGTATATATGTAGAAGAAGAAGAAGAAGAAGAAGAAGAAGAAGAAGAAGAAGAAGAAGAAGAAGAAGAAGAAGAAGAAGAAGAAGAAGAAGAAGAAGAAGAAGAAGAAGAAGAAGAAGAAGAAGGAGGAGGAGGAGGAGGAGGTGTCGTAAAGCACTTTACAGCACCAGTCTCTTCCCTCGCACATCTAATGTCTATCCTCACCTACTGACGTCTGTCTAGCGTCCATTTTATTCTAGTAGCTCTTAAGTTTCCATTGGTCTGAGGACCTTGTAACGGGCAAATGCTTCAAAAAATGTCTAAACAATATACATACACACAGACAAGTGGTAATCACGAGTAGGATTGAATGCATCATCTTATTGATGTGTTCAATTCAGGGTGACATAGAATATAAAAGAACATTGATTTCGTGCTAGTTTCCATTTTCATTATAATCTCAACACGTTTCATCGTACATACATAATATATTTATTAAGACTTTAAAAAATGTGCTCATAAATCGAAGAAAAGAAACATGAAACAAGAGGCAACATAATCATTAAATAAAATCAGAGACTCAATACATTCTAGCATAATAGATAGGTCTTAATTATGCCTCATATCTCGTTGAAAGTAAAAACACACATTTACAATGCAAACTACGCCTTAATATATTACTTTTTTTATAATTCCTGTGGTTAATAATGTAGCTTCAAAACCTTCTCTATCAAAGAAATACATCTCTTTATAATATTCAACGACGAAAATTTTTTATTTATTTGGCAATAGTTTTCAAACTCACCGTCTAAAGTACGCCATTCTTACGTGACATTATCTTGAAACATAAATAACGTCAAGAAGATTAGTTTATAACTTGAAAATGACGTGATGTCTTCTACGAAAGCTCATGTAATTCTTAATTTGAATAAACATTTGCCAGATAATTCTAGTATATACTTTTTTCCAGTTTGCTCTCGCCTTCTCTCTGAAGGGCAGTTATAGGAATTAACAAAAAAACGTCAATAAATTTCCTTATAAAGTGGTCGTAAATTGTATCAATTTATAGTTTGAGCAGGAAAGAAGATCATACGACATGTACAGAAACAAACAAAACCACACATATGTACACACTCAACTGTGTGTACTTGCTTAATTTTGAGGGTGAATTTCAGGTTATATGATAACAGCAAATCAGTGCAGACGTTTCTTGCATTCATAAACAACAAGAAATAATTTTACCTGCTTGCAGTTCGGCTCTGTTTATTAGGTACCAAATTTATGAATATTCTCTGTTATTAATGACCATAATTTAAAGATATGAAGTTTAAAATATCTAAAAGGTGATATGAATGCGTGAGTTTTAAATAACATAAAACATTATTGTATCTTAACACCAACTCTGAGAAATGCTAGAAAGTTAGCTATTCATAGGCAGTCACATGAACTATCATATTATATAACGTGACGTATATATATTTATATGTGTATGTATATATATTGAACTGCATAATAGTATATTCCATATTTAACCATTGATCTACCAAAGAAAATATCACTAATTACCATCTGGGTCCAATGGACCCGATATTTTCCTTTTAATTAATTTTATTTCAACTTGCGCTATTTTTTAGCTACATTATATATGCTATCAGATGAATGAAGAATTGCTGTTTTTTTTACAAATTTTTATTAAAACAATACAGCTTACAGAATATATTATAAATTTTTAGAATTACAAAAATACAGAAACGCATTTCTTCATGGCAGTGAATGCAGACAACATTGGAATGTTCTTGGCAAACATGAATATTACAATTTTTACATGCAGTACGCGTTTTTTTTTTGGGGGGGGGGCACAAAGAACGTCTTCCTTTTTCCTTTGACTGAAGAATGTCAAATGAGGCTGAATATCGTCTTCTTTTCTTGTTTGGTTGAGAAATGTTAGCGGAACTAGAAGAACAAGAAGATTGTTTGTCATGTTCTTGTTTAGCATTAACTCCTATACGTTCCTTTCCTAACTAAATTTGGCACTGTCTTCTTTTATCTTTGAAACTTTGCAAGTGAAGCTGTTTAGCAACAATGAAAGCATTAACTGCATTTATATCAATTATGCTGTAGCATATAACCATAGGCCATCTTCAAGTCATTTTTTTGCAAGTGTATGTCCTTACCATCTTATCTAGGGTATCTACTCCTCTTTTCCTTTTGTTGTAACATGTAATAACTTCAGTTTTTTTTTTCAGCACTTTTTGAATCAATTGAAGGCGGAGAGTGCATTGTATTCATACGTGTGACTTCATAATTTGGGACAATAAGATAGGATCATAAAATCCTTTTGAAATCCAAATATTGTGCTGTTGATTTCTCTTTCTTTTCATTTTGAGGAAAGTACTTAGAAGTTCAACTCTGTTCTTTCTAATTGCTCAAACTAAAGTACTTTCCTTGCTAAGCAGCTTTCAGGCCAATCCTAGACTTGTAAAGAAATTATCACAAGTTATATTGTGACCAGTATTTTCAAGTTCTTCTACTAGGTCTTCAACAACTTTCGAACCTTGATTTGTCACTCTCCCTTTTACTGGGTCTTTTTCAGTGTAGATCTGCATTTTCCAGGCATAAGATGATTCACTGTCGCATATTGCCTAAATTTTAATTCCATATCTCTCTGATTTTAAATGAATATATACCCGGAAGGGGCAGCTCCCACTAAATGAAACTAATTCTTCACCAAATGTGGACTTGGAATATATCCCATGAACTTGGAATATATCCCTCTTGCAAATTCTGATTCCACTTATCAAATACTCTACTTCTCTTTATTTTTCTTTCAATAGCATAATTAAAAGGCAATACTTGTAAAATCCTTTAAAATCCTGCCCGGTTCATAATTTTGTTGAATACTGGGCAGCCATCTCCTTCACTCCGTGACATTTTCATGTTTAGACTTATAAACACCTTATAAGAATAATTAGTCCAATAAATTTCTTTGGTTCAGAGTGATCAATTCCCATTTATCATTGTAAACAATCTGACCTTCAGCGTTTGTCCATTTACGAATTACTTCAAGATGATTCTGGCGCATGAAGATAGTAAAACATGTTTCAATGCTATCGCAAGACCTTTTAGCTACACAGGATGGTCCACATTCTTGGCACACAATATCGTAAAATAAAGTTCTTACTGATGCTTGACTAAGAGGATTAGAATGCCAAACTTCTTCTCTGTCCCTAGAAACATATTGTTCATTCATAATTGGGTTGCTTGCAGATAATTGTTTTTGAATATCTTCATCTTATGACGGAGAACCTAAACTATCCAGCATACAATCACTTTCACCACCATCTTCAGAGCAATAGAAGGAATCACTACTATCTTCTGCCCATTCTTCATCTAATTCCAATAACCTTTTCGATATTTGGTCTTCACTCACGATTTCATATCTATGCATATTGGACAGCACAACTGAACGGTATGAAACTTGATAGCAAACTAAAGGCAGATATTGCTCTCTCACATATTTATACTCTCCTGAAAGATGATGCAATATATTGTAAGAATTCCGTCATCACATATAAATATTGCATCACCCTATACCCTAGCAGATTGAAGGTGATGCAATACCACACAAATTTACAGGAATATTTTCATAATTTTTCCTGTCGAATCTAAAATTCAGCAAATAAATTGAATACAATGACACCAGTGGATTCAAATTGAATACAATTTTATCTATTTTATATCTGATAAATATCTAGGAATATTTTATTTGATACTGCTTTAATCTGTTTCGAATGACAAGAGTATTGTCTGAGTGTAATTAGAGTGTCCAATGGACCTATACGGAAATTAATGTATAAAGTGAAATTTTCTAGCTTTTATAAACATACAAAAAATTGCAGGGAGTGGACACCTGTAAACTGTAAACAGAATCTTCTTCTTCCCTCCCCTTCCCACTGACACGCCTTTCAAATACACAGGCACACTCACACACACACAGACACACACGCATACATGCACACACACACACACAAAAATGCACCCACACTCTCTTACTAGACAATGACACCGAAGATTCTCTATGAAAAGCAACTTCAAAACGATCACACCTGCTTTTGCCATTCCTTTAAAAGGCTAAAAATAAACTTATCATTGAAAAGAACTAACCAGCTGTGAACCCAATTTTCTTCTT
>NC_068988.1:16395382-16395774 GCF_001194135.2 Octopus bimaculoides | reverse complement strand
CCATTCCTTTAAAAGGCTAAAAATAAACTTATCATTGAAAAGAACTAACCAGCTGTGAACCCAATTTTCTTCTTTTCTCTTTCCCATCGACACACATACGCACACACACAGACACACACACTAACACACAAAAAAACACATACTCACACATACACACACACACACACACTCTCTCTCTCTCTCTCTCTCACTTTTCCTCACCCTCTCTTACTATCCTATATTTCTCTCTCTCCACCCCTACACACTCAATAAAACTATATAAAGAGACCCGCTAGAATGTTTCCTCAAAACAATTTGAAAAACCTACACGACTAGGTGAAAAGCGCTTCATTTATTATGTGACATTAATAAAAATCTGTAAATGTACAAACATCCAGGTTTCTGAGTACCTT
>NC_068988.1:16392648-16395273 GCF_001194135.2 Octopus bimaculoides | reverse complement strand
TATATATATATATATATATATATATATATGTATATATACCACTGGCTTCTTTTAGTTTCCGTCTACCAAGTCCACTCACGAGGCTTTGGTGGACCCGCAACTATAATGGAAGACAGTTGCTCAACTTGCCACGCAGTAGGACTGGACCCACTTCTTATCGGATAGCTACGAATCTCAATACGTATCAGAGCGAGAGGCAGAAATAATAGTTTATAATAGAATAATCCCCGCTTCGTGAACCACGTGATTTTCGTCAGTTTTTTTCATAATGAAAAACATCTCATATATCAGAAGTACTGAAAATATGTTATATTGCAAAGCCTAGCAGTCGTTGACGTAAGAATGTAAAGATATTAATTTTTGGTGTTAAAATGCAGAAAGAAGCGGATGCCACTAAACGAGGGGTTTCATTCTCTGTTTCATAAACGTATAAGAATTTGGATGTGGTTTCCTGTCTTAACAATTTGCATGCGGTCTTCAAGTTTTATATAAAGCTGTCAGCAATTAGCCTGGCAATATGGTGGATAAGCCTAGTTTGCAGATTTGTTAATGGAAAAATAGCTATTTTATGTACTGCGTAGTGTAACTCAGAACTGAAATAAATTTAAATGCTAGTTTGCTGTGGGTTAAATAGAAATGTAAACACATTTTCCGATAGGATTGATGTTCCCTCATCTAGCAGTTAAATGCAATATGCTGTAGAATATGAGAAGAAACTGGTACGACTTCATTGCATAGGGGCTAACAAACCGTGAAAACATCCATAGGATAATCCTGTCTTTTTTCATTGAAAATGAGCATGAAAAACTGTTTTTATATTTTTATTTCATCTATAGTAAGGTATTGCAATATTAAAATTTTTCTGTCCCAAAGGCGTTTCGGCCCAATATTTACATCATATTCTTTGTAGTTGTATCTGAGGTACTTTTAGCACCATTATTACAAAAAAGAGTTACTTCACTTTCTAGAAAGTTTATAAAACTACATTGACCTCAACAGCATGCAATTCTCGCATGTATGATGTCTCTAAAACGGGTAGCCAAATTCGATGGACTGTGGTAGGATGTTTGTCATGTCTATCAGGGACGTGAGTTCGTTTCAGGCGGGCTGCTCTCGGATTTTCATTTACCCGAATAGTCTTTTCTACCCAATATTTACATGCTATTTTTATATCTGTAAATACCTTAATATGAAAACGATTATTCCTCAAAAGCATTACTTCGCATTCCCTGGAAAGGTTATAAAATTTCCATGTGTGTGCGTGTGCGCGCGCACACACATACAGACACATAAAATGGTACTGATTTGGACCAGTGGTAAAATATTTGCTTCCCAAAATGATTCCTGGGTCAGACCCCTACACGACACTTCAGGTAACTACCGTTAACTATACACTTGGACCGAGAAAAGCCTTGGGAGTGGATTTGGAAGTTGAAAACAGAAAGAAATGTCATATATATGTGGCGGGTGCATGTGTGTGCATTGTGTGAGTGTGTGTACATCTATGTTTGTCTGCAACCAAAGCTTGAACACTGGTGTTGGTTTGTTTATGTCCTAGTAACTTGGTGGTTTAGCAAAAGTGATCCATTGAATAAGTACCAGGCTTAAAAGATAAGTAGTACTGGGGTTGATTCGTTCAAAAAAACCTTGCATGGCTGCAGTCCAATGACTAAAAATATTTTAAAATAAGAGATAAGTTTGGATTTGTAATATTAATTCCTTTGAAGGTCACGTCTACTTTATTATCAACATCAATAGCGTCTTTATATTTGGGACTGTATTGCTCTGCTAGCCAACGATATCTGCATATGAGATTTTACACAATAGCGACATATTATTTCCATCAGAAATAATATTATCAACAGGTTTGTGAAGCATTCACAAATCCCAGGAATACAAATCACAGGAACTGAAGTTGTTAAAAATTCAAAATATAACACTGTGAGACGCAATGAAATTATTGATTTCTTCAAAAAGTTATAACAAGTTTTATTGGCCGTTTTGTTTGATGGAAATGTCTTAATGCTTTGTTTATACTGAGGCTATATTTTTGCATTTTGTTTGTGCGTAGATTTATTTAAAAGAGACAAAATCCATTTTAAATTAATCTCTTGCGTAGTTTCGTTAGGTATACAGATACATTTAACATTCAATACAATCATTATTATAGAGAATATAGGGAATCGAACATAGGACGAAAACATTTACATACATACAAACGTAAAAAAATACGTAGATAGATAGATAGATAGATAGATAGATAGATAGATAGATAGATAGACAGAGAAAGAGAGGGATAAAGACAGAGAGAGATACAGACAGAGAGAGATAAAGACAGAGAGAGAGAGAGACAGACAGACATATAGATAGATAGATAGATAGATAGAGGGAGGATGACATAGATAATTATGTACATGTACGTGTTATTTGCCCAGGGTTTATGCAACTTTACCTTTTCGTTGTAGAATTCAGGCCCGTAACAGATAAAATACCAACGTCCTTTTGTTAAATTCGAAACAGTTCTTGATTTTATGGTTATCTGAATGAAGTGGTATACGTGTTTATATATATATATATATATATATATATATATATACACACACACACACACACACACACACACAC
>NC_068988.1:16386272-16392638 GCF_001194135.2 Octopus bimaculoides | reverse complement strand
ATATATATATATATATACACACACACACACACACACACACACACACACACACACACACGCACACACACACACGCACATATGTATCTTTTATCTTTTACTTGTTTCAGTCGTTAGACTACGGCAATGCTGGAGCACCGCCTTGAATAATTCTAGCTGAATGTATTGACTCCAGTACACTTTACCCGAACCGCTAAGTTATGGGGACGGAATCACACCAACACCGGTTCTCAAATGGTGAAGGGGGAACAAACACAGACATACACACAGATACATATACATATATACGACAGGATTCTTTCAGTTTCTCTACACAAAATCCACTCACAAGGTATTGGTCAGCCTATGACTATAGCAAAAGAGATTTGCCCAAGATGCCATGCAGTGTGACTGAACCCGGGACCGTATAGTTGGGAAGGAAGCTTTTTACCACACAGCCATGCCTGCGCCTGTAAATCTCTTTTACTCTCTTACTTGTTTCAGTCATTCGGCTGTGGTCATGCTGGAGCACCGCCTATAGTCGAGCAAATCGACCCCGGGACTTATTCTTTGTAAGCCTAGTACTTATTGTATCCGTCTCTTTTGTCGAACCGCTAGGTTACAGGGACGTAAACACACCACCATCGGTTGTCAAGTGATATTCGGGGGACAAACACAGACACATAAACACATACACACACACATATATATACACATATATATGGCGGGCTTCTTTCAGTTTCCGTCTACCAAATCCACTCACAAGGCTTTGGTCGACCCGAGGCTATATTGGAAGACACTTGCCCAAGGTGCTACGGAGTGGGACTGACCTCAGAACCATGTAGTTGCTAAGCAAGCTACTTACCCCACACAGCCATGCTGTGCCTATATGTATATATATATCCATTCATGTGCGTGTGTATTCTATATGTATGTGCGGTTTTGTACGTGTCATCTGTCCATGAATCACAAATGGAGTTTCGTGAGTTATATTATTGTATCTCAGTAAAAATATGTTTGCATGAATTTGTGTGTACTCCTCTAGTTTATTGTATTTTATGTTAATTATGTTACTATTAAATTTAGCAGGGGAATATATTTGTAACTAAATGTAAACTGAAATCAATCGTATTCCTTGAATTGCTTTGATAGAAAAGAAAAAAAAATTTCGACATGTTATCAGTTCCACTAACAGATCAAACAGTGAATATCCGAATAATAAAATCTGCAGTGTTGCACAATGCTGACAGCTTTGGCATGAAAGCTACTCATTGAAACAAACGTTGTTAAAATGTAGAGCATTAAAAGCAGAGAAAGGAAAATGTTTATTGCGAAGTAGAAAATGTACTACTTCCATTTTACAAACTTGCAGACGTTCTTTTGTTTTCCCTCTAGTTTGATACACTGTTTGAGTTCTCCTCGATTTAGGGGAAAGGTAGCGTATTGTGGAAATTATAATGTCGTTATTGATTGACTAAAACAAATTTAAATTGACATTCAATCGCTCTCGTTGTTTCTGTTTTTGAAAATGAGATTTGTAAGGAAAATATGGTTATTTCAAGTGTGTTCTAAATATATGATAATTACCTGTGAATTGTGAAATTATAGTCATTCATAAAATATATTATTAAAGGAAATATGTAACATCATAGAGTGGTAGCTACATACTAAACTGATATATAGTGATATATAGTATGTCACCGCTTTCACTCCACAAAAGCTATAAATCAAGAACAACAGCAGCCAGAATTGCCACAAAACAGCAGAAACAACAGTAACAACTGAAAGAGCAAGAACAGCAACAGCGAAAACTGCAGGAACAACGGCAGAAGCAACAGCAGCAACAATTATTGTTACATCAACAAGTGCTGCAATTCATCCGGAATTGCTGCAAAAATGTTCTCACCAGGTTATGTTGGGAACTTGATAACAGAGTTTAAGTACGAACCAGACGCAGGAGTTACCTTCCATGCTTACTATAGAAGAAAGCAATAAATCTTCAATAAAGAGTGCAAAGATTGGGATGACAATATGAAAACGCGTTTAATCTTAAGGAAACTGTCAGTAGGAGAACATGAGCGTTACAGCAAATTACGTACTCTCGAAAAACCTTCTGACAGAAAATTTGAAGATAAAATAGACATATTGTATAAAATGTTTAGTTAGAAAAGCTCGTTTTTCAATACACGTTGGGAATGTCTAAATGTAGAAAAGAACAAGGAGGACTACATCACATTTGCTGGTACACTTAACAGAGAATGTGAAAAGGTCAAGGTGAATGAATTAACGCCAGATATGTTCAAGTGCCTGATATTTACTCAAGGACTAACTGCAGAAAAAGACGCAGAAGCAAGAACAAAAATTCTCGCTAAGCTTGAACAAAACCAAGCTGTAACCTGACATGACAACTGTCAGAAGAGTGTGAAAGAATAGTAAATTTAAGAAACCACACACACAGAGGAAATTGAACATAAAGACAGCTCGTTCGTGAAACAAGTGTTCATTTTCAATTTGTACTTTAGACTTCCCTTTTTTGTCATCCCCATACACTTTGTCTTTTAGCAATCTATGGACAGATCCTTTCTTTCACTTTCTCTGACCGTTACATCCAGATGTCACTGAAGTTCCGTTTTCAATTCTGCAGGTGATATGTCTATGATACTTCTGCCTTCCACCCTTTTTCTTTCTTCAGTTCTCTTACAATTAATTACCTACAGCAATTGAAGAAGTCTGGTGACATGGCATAACCTTATCGAAACCCACTGCTGATGCACCGTTTGGAAAGTTAAACTGTCCAGTTCCAATCCCAAGTTATTCTGGTTCGTGCTCGCAAAAGTAAAATTTTCCGAATGATCTTTATAACGTGACTCATGAAACTAACTGTGTGATGTTCTTTACTGTCCATTTAATATGTATAAGATAATATTCTTTGTATTTATATCACCATTCCTTTTTATATTAGTCCATGGTTCCATATTAACTAGCTCATTTGTATGTAATTGAAAATGCAGCACCTCAAAATCCTTACAATGTCTTTCCTTAATGTTATAGTTAAGGGTGCAATGTCAGAGTAAAAGGGATTTTGTAGGATTGGTGTTAGGTTTTGGGTCTCTGAAGCTAGTAATGGAGGGGTGAATAAACTGCGATTGATGTTTGCCTGTAAATCATGGTCCCAATAATCGCCAAAGGTTCGTTTCGCTAACAATCACACCACATGGATTTCACGAGTGTGATAAACCAAATGAAGCATTGAGTATACCTCGAAATAATATCTATAAATCACATCAGCGGCTTCTTTGCAGCATCTGTCACAATTTCACTCACAATTTCAATTTCTCTGCAATGAAAATGATATTAATGTGTTTCCCAGTTGATTCAAAATTGGCACACCAATATGCGGCATTTAACTTCTTAAGCACACAGCTATACATTTGCATATAAGCTACAGAGATGTAATCTTTGTAGCGTATATGTAAATTAATGACGACCTGCTTAAGTGAAATGCTGAAATAGAATCGAATATTCTTTTTTCAGTTGTATATTATACTCCGCATCATACTCCGTGTACAAATTGGAGTGATTCGATGGAGTATTTCTCGACATTGATCTCAGTAGATGTAATTGAATCCAGAATATCCACTCCAGAGTGGTTATGATATTAATATGCCCAGTACAGTAACGCGAGCTTAACATATTTAAGGCTGATGACATCACACGATCAGAGAATCCTTTCACGGCATCATCAATTGTATTCTACGTTTTATCATTTCAAAAATTTACTCAGAAAATATTATGCTGTGATATATTACAAAATAATCTCCAGTGGATTAAACTTCGTTTCAAATTTCTTTATGAAATGCTTTCTAATTCTTTTCTCATCCGTGCAATATAATCTGTAGCTGCATGTCTATTTAATTCAGGGGATTACTCTACAAGTATAAAAGGGAAATTTGATTTCTTGTTTGTCGAACATAAAAATTCCAATACCATTAGACCAAAATATTGCAAAATTATATTAACAACAGAGAATGTTCTTCAGCATGATGAATATTAGTGTAAGATTGGTACACCCCAACCCATGTCCTTATTGCAACTTCCCTACCTACTTCATTGAAAACTTAATGTTGCATACATACATATATATGTATACACGTATGTGTTTGTGTGTGTGTGTGTGTACAAAGTATGGGGGTTTAGTTCACAGGTGATATATATATATATACATGTGGGTATATGTGCATTTGTCTGTAAGTATGTATGTATGTGCGTCTGTGTGTGCGTGTGTACGTATGTTTGTGTGCTTGTTTGTGTATATTCCACAAACCTTGATCTTTGGTTAACGAATTATAAAGTAGACCAAATAATTAAAATTTTGGTTAAGACACAAATCGATAGCTACCTTACATTTATATGTAACGATGTTTAACCCCATCATTTAGTAAAAGAAAAAATATCCTGACATGCCAAATTTTAAAGAATAAATAAATTCACCTAAAATGGACAGAGTAACAGATATCAACGTCTCATATCCTGCCACATTATAGGTTACATATAACTTGGTTTTTAGCACCAGAAAGCGTGACAAGAGAAATCTTTATTGTTAGGGAAAATCTATAAGCATTCTGAGGCTTCCTATAACCTGGCATGGCATTCGTCCCCTTTCAACCTCTGATACAAATTTCGGTAACTTATCTCTGCATGCGATGTTGAACAATCCTTATGGCGATTTCTCAATTGTTAAGCACGTAACTAGTACCTGATAGTTATACATGACTTTTACTCTTCGGTCAGCTTTAAAACAGATAACACATGTACTTTAGTATCCAGACTAGCTATAAAGTGTAAAATTCAAAAATATCTTTCCCACTATTACTCGTCACCCATCAATTTCCAAAACTGTCCATTTTCCCTTTTTGTACAATAACACTGTCGAAAGCGTTTTGTAATGGAATCGACTATTTGCTCAACTACATTTTCAACTATGTTATAAGAGCAGGATGCATTTAATGCGAACAAGAGACAAAATTGCCTAATCACTTTTACATCTGTTCACTTGTAAAGAACTACTTTCTGCAATACACGATCACAATACATTTAGTATTATAAACATAGCCATATATGTAATGCATTACTTACAACTTTTTATATAAATTTTACATTTATTTCTCTGTATTCTACACGTTCAGTATTTTATCACAACTATCGATTTTCCAAACGATGATAATAATGAAGCTGCCGTTAATGCTACTCTGAGAGTAGCGTTTACTGGAACTAAGAAAGGAATAAATTAGATAATATATATATATATATATATATATATATATATATATACAGGGTGCATAAGATATTTGAGGACAGATTTATGCTTATAAAACAAAATAAAACGGATATATAGCGACAGATAATAACTTTATTTGTCAGAAAATGTTATGAGGGTGAAAGTAAACCGTCCTTTCTATAATGTTATTCAATAAAGCCACCTTCAGCTTCAACAACTGCTTCTATATGAGATCTAAATCATCTACATGCTCGAATCAAGTGGCTCTGGTTCATTTTGGACATTACTCTGACCATCGCAGCTTTCAAAGTATCTTCGGTATTAAGTGCGTGTTCATTGACATCTCTCTCAGCAACGCTCCGCATGTAATAGTCCAATGGATTGAGATCTGGGAAATAAGGAGCCCAAATGTTAAGAGCTATGTGATCATCCAAATTTTCAACCATTCATTCCTGTGTTACTAGAGCCATGCGTGATAGGGCAGATTCTTACTGAAACACATATGGCCTTCCATTACAATTCCGGCTTTCAGCAGTTCCCGGAGAATAGTTTTTGTAAAAAAGGGTTCTCGATGTGGTCATTAAGCTCTGCAGCCATTTTGGGAGCTGTACTTTTGTGATCCTTTCTAACAATTCTCGTAAGGGTCCGACGGTCCCCATCTGAAAATTTTGGTTTTCTTCCGGAGTTTTGTTTCGACGAGGAGGTTTTACCTTCTTTCTTAAAGGCTGTCATTACTTTCGGCTGTTTTCGTTACGCTAGCGCATGCTATATGAGCACTAACAATTTGACCTCTTTGAAACTCGGATGAATTTTAATTACCTTTTCCTGATGATATCTGAAAAGAAACAGCCAGTTTAGCAAAACATATTAAACAACACTATTAATAAATCAAAAACAAAAATAAACAAGCTTTTGACTGTTTTATATATATTTCAAAATTATGATTCTATGATATTAGGTTTTTCCATTATTTTGTCCAACCTCTGTATGTGTGTGTGTTATGTATATATACGTATATATAAATGTGTGTTTATATATATGTATGTATATATACATACGTATACATAAACACATATGAGAGTATATATATATATATATATATATCTATATAT
>NC_068988.1:16384720-16386134 GCF_001194135.2 Octopus bimaculoides | reverse complement strand
TATATATATATATATATGTATATTTATATCAAATGTTATATATGATCAGCAAGGTGAAATGTATAAACTAAGAGAGAAAAATGAATAAATATTAGCCCTGCCGCAAAAGCAGTATCTAAAAAATGATGTTGTAATAGAAACCACCTCGTGCGAATGAAGATTTGGAGAAAAAATACTTAAAAATTCTGTTCGAGCGTGGTCATTTGTTTTAATAAATCAATCTCAGCCTTTCCTCGTAAGCTATTAATGTGTGGTTTAATAACGCAACGGAGCGAATTCGATTTTACATTACAAGGCCTTCTGGACTTATATTCAATATATTGTGTAGTAAGTTCTTTCCGGCGTGTTTTCTGTTTTTCAATAATAAGAAATGAATTAAATCATTTCATCTCATGTAAAAAATATATATAAGTTCTCAATTTCCTTTCAAATTCATTCATACCCGACAACATTGTTGAGATATCGATGAAAATGCGAAAGGCTTCAAAATCGATTTCACTAATGTATGGAAGAACTTCCGTCAGATCTTCAACTGGAAGTGATTGATCTGCAGCCAAATGACAGGACCTGTAGTCAAATTAGTAGCAATTACAAATTGGGAAACCTTGACTGAATTTGGCCCAGAATATTTCACCGTTTGGCATAAAATATTAATGTGTAAAAGCAATTTCGAACGGGAAATGCATACAATCCATTTTTACTGTAATTCATGAAGGATCACCCTCTGGTGTCACCTTTATTTGGGGGGAGAGGAGAATGTTACAGATCTCTAAAATAGGAAAGTCAGTTTGACAATATTGAGCCCTTATGAAAATAAATATAAGGCACCTTTGATTCAGAGAACATGGAAGTGTGTGTTCGTATATATGTATGTGTATGTTTGTGTGTTTTGTCAATGTGTGTGTGTGCGTGTGTGTGTACATAAAGATCTATGTATATGCAGGCATAAATATACATAGATACATACATGCATATAAACTCGCGCGCACACACGCAAACACACAAAAATGTGCATGTATAAATTTGTAGTATAAGTTATTTGTGGTTTTAATGAGCTCGTCTTGGGACACATGCCTTATCTTTTAACAGACGTAGATCTCTATCAGACAAAATCCCCGACGAACACTTTTTCCGACTAAGTAAAATAGCATAGAATTCAGAGAATGGTGTGCCTATCAAAGAAAGCTCCTTCAACGGACTCGGCTATCAGACAAAATAGTATTGAAAAACGAAGAGATGTAATCAAATAGTAATCAAATACGACGGGTGTCTATGCAGCTGAAACGCAGAATACCCATGCAGTGAAATTACAGTCAGGAGTATTCCGCACTGAAATTATTACTACATGTAGAAAACTGTGAAATGGTTGTAACCCTTGCGGTGTCAAATATATATATATATATATATATATATA
>NC_068988.1:16383142-16383987 GCF_001194135.2 Octopus bimaculoides | reverse complement strand
TATATATATATATATATATATACTTATGTAGGTACATCATACATACATGCAGTGTAGACACGCAGACATACATACGTATATATAGAGGAATACTACACGACACACGTACAATGCATGATGGAAGAGAAGGAGAAAGTTCAATGCATTATTATTATTGTTATTGTTATTATTATTATTATTATTATTATTATTATTATCATTATTATTATTATTATTATTATTATTATTATTATTATTATTATTATTATTGTTGTTGTTGTTGTTGTTGTTGTTGTTCTTATCATTATTGTCTTTGCACAGCTGCTAATGCTGAAAAAGTACTACGGTTTCAGCTTTTCACTACCAGACAACTAAGATAACACCTCTAATTTTTCCAGCACCTTACGGAGTTTTCCAGCGTTTCGAAGCAATGCTGTTTTCTGCAAGTGCTCCACCCTCATTGCAAACCCTATTTGTTTTATATACTTCTCCAGGGCTCCGACACTTATTGGTACTAATGCTACCTTTTCCATTGACAACAACTGCTTAACTTCCTCGACTTTTCTTTCTTCCTTATCGCACACCTTTTTGTCACCTGGGCATGCTGCATCTATGATCCAGCGCAATTTGCTTTATTTCTCTATTAACACTATGTCTGGCTTCCTATTCTCTATCTCATGGTCGCACTGAATCATAAAATCCCACAGGGTATTTGTATTATCATTTTCGATGATGACTTCGAGTTTGTGATTATTATTATTATTATTATCATCATCATCATCATTATTATTATTATTATTATTATTATTATTATTATTATTATTATTATTATTATTATTATTATTATTTCAAAGTGCTTAATCTGG
>NC_068988.1:16378607-16382708 GCF_001194135.2 Octopus bimaculoides | reverse complement strand
ATATATATATATATATATACAGAGAGAGAGAGATATTTATTTATACATATATATACATATATACACACATTCATACATATATTTATATATTGGCATATATATAATGTACTGATCCGTGATAGAAAATTCAACAGAAACAGAAGAAGTACCCTATCTGTTGAGAGATGAGTATCATTTATTTAAAGGTCACAATATATGTATTAAGAACCTACTAATAGTTTTTGTAAGTTGAGAGAACTCAAACATATTATCCAGCTTCAAACCACTTATTACGAACTGAAGAAATTGGATAATAGAAGAAACGCGAAAAAACTGAGAAGACAGCATATAGAACACGGAACAACGGAAAACGAAAACCAGAAACTAAAATGCCAAAAATAAAAAAAAAAATAAAAAATACAAAGGTAAAAGAGTTATCCTCCTTAGACCTTAGATGATAAGGCTGGAAAAATATCAATGAGTCAGGAATAGGCGGAATTTTCCACTTCTTTAGAATATATCTATATGTATACGTGCAACCACAGAAAATTTCGGACCTAGAGTTCACTCGAGAGTCAGGGATATTAGATCTGAACAGGATCTGCGCTCTTTTAGCCAAGCAAAGATATTTAAACACTGCTTGTGATTAAATGGAAAGTAATTTAGAAATGTACACCTATGTGAATGGAGTGAATAAATGTAAACTTTGTTTGGCCGAAAGAGCGCAGATCATGTTCAGTCTAAGATTCCTAACACTCTATTGGACTCCAGGTCAGACATAATCAGTGGTTGCATGCATGTGCATAAATATATTCTAAAGAATTGGAAAATTCCGCCTTTTCATGACTGACTTCAGATCTTTCCAACCTTATCATCTAAAACCATTAGTAGCAATTTAATATATGTAATGTGACCGTTAAATATATAATATACACACACACAAACACACACATACACACACACACACACACACAAACAAACACTCCTACAATGTAAAGGTTAATGTAATATCTCTTTGTATGATCAGCATTTTTTTGTTGTTTCTTCGGCCCGAAGGATGTAAAAGCGGTTCGAATCCATCCCTTTTCCGAACAGAATTGGTAGACATCTGATTTAGAGCGTAGTGTCGGCAGCCAAATACATCCAAATATTTGAAAATATTAACTAACTTTCATTCATTGTAATATGTAAGAACGATTCCTGTCGAATTAGATAAATTTTAAACTATGATTAGAGACTATAAAACAAGTCTCTTTTAAAAACCAATGAAGCACAAATGAAAATTTATTTGGCACATATATGAAACTAAAGTCCAAGTTTCAATTATTGATTTTTGTCTTTACTGATAGACATTCACTATGTTTTAGTCATGTTCCTCACTTACAAAACGGTTTCCGTATTTCGCTGTAGTATTGTTAAAGAGAAAGACAAGAACTATTCTTTTATTCACCTTCAGTGGGTGGGGTAAATGGGACACCGACATATAATGACGTTCCAGAAGAATCATTAAAACGTTCATTTCAATATATCTAGTAGATATTGGTCTAAATACTCACGTGAAATACAACTGTATATTTAGTACAAACAGACAATATTAATTCACAAATTTTTCCATTGATTTTCAACAAAACGTATTCTTAATGATTAATGCATAATTGCATTTTAATATCTTTAGAAATAAACTATTAAAGAAATCTCAAACATGGGTTGATTATATTTGTAAACACCCAAGTCTTTCCTATGTTTTCTTTAAATATTTCACTACCCCTTTCTTTACAAAACTTTTGGATATAGAAAATTTCGACATATTTCTTTTATTGCCCTATTATATTTACAAGACACTGCAACTAAATAGGTTGCAGGGCGCCCGCTAAACAGATATCGCAATCACCACAATAAAAGACACAATGAATTATTCATAAAATATTCAATAAACTATAATCATTATGAAAATATTGAATAGAATTCGAAGAGTAAAGAAATGCTTCAAGCGACATAGACCATAATATTAGATGGGAACAACGAGACAGAGAAATGCATGAATATGTAGTTTATTAAGGTAGTAAACCTGAGGGCGATATTAATTGTTTAGAGCGTAGCAGAGAAATGACAAATAAAAGATGATAAAGATAAAAGAAAACAAATATAATGAGAGAGAGAAAGAGAGAGAGAGAGAGAGAGGGGGGTATGAGGAGAATAATGGCGACATAAAGTGAGAGATAAAATATGGATAAAATATATAATGCAATATTAAAGATATCATGGAGGAGCCTTCAGAGTTTTGTGAAAATGTGAGACGTTTGGATGTTTTAATGCAATTATACGCTGCTGTAGAAACAAAATAAGATTAAGAGTTTGAACATTGACGGAAATGCGTATTCCACGTAGTATAAAAGTGAAAGTAGAAACTACATGCAACAGATGAGCAGAAAGAGAGAGAGAGAGAGAGAGACAGACAGACAGACAGACAGACAGAGGAGAAAGAGAGAGAAATACAATCATACAGTGAAACATATTTCATCTACACCTCTATATATATACGTCTGTGAGGGAGTTCATTTGTATACATATACGTAATATTATGTGCATGTAATATATGTATATGTTATTATATATATATATATATAGATAGATAGAGAGATGTGTGTGTGTGTGTGTGTGTGTGTGTGTGTGTGTGTGTGTGTGTATGTTGTGTAGCCGCTGTTTGGGGCCGGTATAAGATCAATGGGACATACATGCATATCTTTATATATATAGCAAAAATAAAGATAAAGGGAGAAAAGATAGATAGATAGATAGACAGATAGAGAGTCTTATGTTTAGCCCACAAGGGGTTAAACATAGAGGGGACAATTAAGGACAGACAAAAGGATCAAGTCGATTACATCGACCCCAGTGCGTAAATGGTACTTAATTTATCGGCCCCGAAAGGATGATAGGCAAAGTCGACCTCGTCGGAATTTGAACTCAGAACGTAACGGCAGACAAAATACCGCGAAGCATTTCGCCCGGTGCGCTAACGTTTCCGCCAGTTCGCCACCAGATAGATTGTCTGTTAGTCGAATTATAGAGACGTTACGCTGAAGAATTACTTAATCCTTTTTGAAGAGTACATATATTTTTACAAAACTAGTGGTAACAGTGACTTTGAATTTTTTTACCTACCTTTATTTATCGGAATGTGGTACATTTAGTTTTATCTTGGATTTATACAGTCTCTGGAAAGTCTGTTTCTTCATGGGTATTTGTAGCTATTTTGTAAGCTAGCTTGGTTGTAAGATATGTCAAAGTTAGCCACAGCGTTGACTTACTTTAGGTACATTAGGTTATATAATATAATAATAACAATGAAGTTATTGTATGCGATGTCAGATGCATTGTAGCTTGCATAAAAAGAGAGCTTGCATAAGAGAGAGGGCAGAAATGCAGCTATAAATGAAGTAAAGCGAGACAGCAATGAAAGCCAAATATGCATCCCGTACACAGAATAAAGCACTTAAAATAAAACACCAAAGTGGAAAAATAAAAGAGCCACAAAGAAGAAAGAATGCATTTGCACGTCAGGACTAATGTTGACAAATTTGGCGAAGCATAGAATTGTTGATGTTTGAGGGATCCTAATAGCTCACTGCCACAGTTAGACTGTCACATGCTTCGATTATTCTGAGTGTGGAACAATGTTCCGAAAGTCATGGTCGTTAAGAGGGTTTTTACTTTTAGGTTTTTTCTTGTTTTCTGTTTTGAAATTATAGGCATGGCAAGTATGTTGGACATAGTGATTCAAAAATTGTGGCCGAAATTTTTGTTGAAAAAATGGTAGAAAGCTTGAGGGTGAACAACCGAGCTGCTACTAGGGAGAAAAATATACCGGGCAATATTTCAATATGGTACATTGGTAGAGAATCCAATGACTGAGAAAATTATAGAAAAAGAGCTAGATTTGATTGTACACTTAGTGACTCTATTATCCTTTTTGCAATCGGAGTTAAGTTCCAATTCCTTTTTCAATCGGAGTCCCAATTGCTGATAAGCTATACACTCACTTTCTTCAAGCGAAGAAAAGTTTATCATTTACACTACTTAACATTATATATATATATATATATATATATATATATATAT
>NC_068988.1:16375712-16378597 GCF_001194135.2 Octopus bimaculoides | reverse complement strand
TTATATATATATATATATATATATATATATATATAACTTAACATTATATATATATATATATACATATACACACAAGCACACACAAGCACATACACACGCATACATATACATGTATATATGGGTACAGGACGTCACCTACGGTGCAAATGACATGAAATGCGTAAACAAACGAGTGAAAAACGAGTGAAATACGTAAACGAGAAAAAAAAGATGGAAAACAGGACAAATAAACACAGAGAAAGGGCCTTTAATCAGTTGTCTGCTGTCTATTTATTCCTCATTTCAAGCATTCAACGACAATATGGAATCTTCAAAGACAGTTGCTCCATAAATTCTAAAAGAAAATTTAGCATTTATGGAGGGTCAAAGTTGGGAACAAAAAAATTACAGTGCAGATATACAAGGTAACCGAACAAAAACAAACATGGTGGGTCATTAGACCGGAATGAGAGAGAAAGAGAGAGAGTGTGTGTGAGGGTGAGGGAGAGAGATTTGTATGTATGTGTGTGTGTTGTATACATGCAGAGAGTTTGAGATAAACTTGACCGTCTGCATACAAAGAGAGAAAAATACGACATCTTATGTAAGCATAAACATATTTTAAAAATTGAAAGAATATCATCTAGTGTATGGCTGAGAGATAACAGTTTACTGAAAGAAGCTGCCCTCAGCCTCTCCCATTGTCTTAAGTCTACTTCGGAACCTGGCCCTTGCATTCCTCTTAATTAACCTGCTGCTTGAAATATCCTCGAACACCTCCTTTACTTTGGCTACCAGCTCGGCGTTGGTATCGGTGGCAGAGTGGTTGCTGTCTTTCTCATACGCGCCCCACCGATACTAAGTGAAGGCATTACAATCGGGGCATTTAGTAGGACATAAGCTGGGGCTTGTAAACTCATAGAAATTCTCAGAAAACCACTCCTGTTTGCTTCCGAAAGAATTGCAAGAGTGGAAACATGCTGCCACTCATATGGCCTTCCAAAAGCCAGGGTTTGAATATAGACATCAGTAGTTTTAGATAGCCCTCTGAAATGAGCCTAAGCACTATTCATCAGTTGTTGGATGAATTCCAATATGCTGACACAGTCAAAATGTTGTACTGTGACCCACTGCTGGCCACGTCTTTATAGAGTCCGTTGCAGTTGTCCATGTCACGTCTTACAGCATTTCTAGTGTTCATAGGATATTGACCAGCAGTCATGATCTCGGCACTTTGACAACTTCATGATGTATGTACCTCTTTTTCCAATATTCAGATTGTTTCAACTCGTCTGTGCCAGTTATCTGGGACTTTTACCTTTATGCTCACCAACACACACACACACACACACACACACACACATGCGCATAAGTACTTGTAAAACGCAAAGGGAAGAAAGATGGGTGTGGGGAATACATAGCTTTAAGGAGAGAGAGATTAGGTGGCTTTTCTGCTGTCCATCGCAAAGAAACACACACACACTGACACAGACATACATGCATATATATACATGTACGTACATGCGTTCATACATACATAGAAACATATGTCTATTGTACATCATTGTAAACTCGTGATTACCTGTATGTAAGTTTGCAAATGTGTGTGTGTGTGTGTGTGTGTGTGTGTGTGCATGTGTTTGACGTCCTATAACTGTCTGTTTCTCTAATTTTGTTGCATCCTCCCTGTTGCTGTTACATATTGTGAAATTTTAAAATTACATAAAAATTTTGAAATTTAGTATTTTGAAATAATTCTCCACGTTAAATCCAATTTATTTATCTGTTTCAGAAAAATTGCAGAAAAATGTTACTGAGTTTTAAATTTAATCAATTTCACATCATCAGAAAACATGATTTGGACGTCGGCTTTTTCTGCATTTTCGGATAGTCGTCTCTGACAAAATGAATGAAAAAATCACTAAACAGTGGCATTTTTTATTAACCAAACGAAAGGAATGCATTACGCCGACGTAAGTCGTAAGAACTTCTGAAGTTTTAATATGTAAACAATTTAAAAAGGAAAGAAAAACTTAACGAAACGTTTTTGCTAAAAATGTCATAAATCTGTCCTGATCAAAAGGCGAATCTTTCGGGGAAGACATGATCTGACATGGAATAAACAAAAATTGTGTGAAATCTTATGCACTATTATATAGAAATATTTGTCTTCTGAGTTTTTCTTACGTATACTGACCACTGGTAAAAATTATTATGATTTTTTAATAATTTCTACCCTGTATTTATATAGTTAAATATTTCGATTCATCGGCCGGGTTTCACGCTGTCGAATTTATTCACTGCGGTACAATTCTGACACAGAGCGATATTTTGAGGATTTTTAATTTAAATCCATGATGTATGAAGATGGAACTTAGTATGCATGTGTTTTTCGGTATGTATTGTAGTTTCATAATTATGCGTTTTTCAGCGATCTTACTGAGGATCCACAGATGGCTAATTAATCAATTGATCGACTAATTAATTGATTTAATTGATCATTGTGGTGAAACTCGTGGGTATAAGATTAACTAATTTTTTCATTCATTTAAATATCCCGCCAGCCTACAGGTAACGTGCCTTTAAAAGATAATCTTTCTTTATGTGTGATGGGTCTTGACTGTCCGTTTTAGCTTGTAAGAGTTACATATGATGGATTGTTCGCCGTGTATGAAATCTTATCCACCATTATATATATATATATGTGTGTGTGTGTGTGTGTGTGTGTGTGTGTGTGTGTGTGTGTGTGTGTGTACATTTCCATGATCCAACTGTACTTAAGTAATTATCAAATAATTTACTGTTTCTTTCGTGTTAGGATATTCAATTGTTACAAATAAAATAAATAAAGAGAAACAGTTAAAAAGTAATATACGTTATAAATGATATGTGAATGTGATCTTATA
>NC_068988.1:16364079-16374876 GCF_001194135.2 Octopus bimaculoides | reverse complement strand
AGAGAGAGAGAGAGAGAGAGAGAGAGAGAGAGAGAGAGAGACGATGTATCTATGAACATATGCTTTCTATGACTGCGTATTTTGTGAGTAATGTTTGTCTACTTGAGGGAAATTTCTTTGAAAGATCTATTTCAATCAGTTTGTGTGTCTTGTTTATCGTTATAAGTCTATGTATGCGTGTGGCGTGAATTGAGACACGCATCAGAGTTTGTGTTTAGTCCTACTAGATTTAGAGTATTCTTGATCAATGACAGGCAGACAATAAAACAACCAATAATTGATGACAGAAAAAAAATAAATAAAAAAATAGAAAATATCATTTCAATTCAGTAAGTCTCCTTCTCCCTTACTTACCCAAGGGAAAAGCATCGATATGAACGATAAAACTGTGTTACTTTTGAGAGAAATCTGTGTTATGACAAACGTTATTGTTACTCTTTGTCCTTTGCTCATCTTGCTGATGTTGCTGGAAACGTATTTCTTATTGCTGATAGTTTTATTTTTGTAGTCATTTTAATTTAGTTTCTATATAAACTGACAACATATCTCAGAGCTATGCAAGAAAAACAGAATGCTTTTTTTTTTTTTTTTAAGTTCAGAAAAAAAATGGACAATAAAATTTAATGAAGACTTTCTAGAAAAATTTCCTTCAGAAATTAAGTTATATCAAATATTCTGAGATATATGATAATGGACGCAGCATAAACATCAGCAGAGATGATTCTCTCTCACATATGTCTATAAAACAGACTTCAATTTTTTGTTCTAGTTTTTCCTTTTTTCTAAAACATGAATCTTTCAGCAAAATAAAACTAAAGTCCTCAGGGCACGATTTCTTTAATGTTTATGTTTGGCTTTTATATTTTTATGCTTGTTTGTTGTTATTGTTATGACAGGCCCTGTGGCAGTTAGTATTATTATTATTATTATTATTATTATTATTATTATTATTATTATTGATGATGTTTCTTTGGGTGCTGTCTTTTTTGCAAACGTTGCTTCGGATATATTTGTGTACGTACTTACATATTTATGTCCAGATGTTTGTCTGGTCTGTTTGTGCGAGTGTTTATTTCTTTGTGTGTGTGTGTGTGTGTGTGTGTGTGTGTGTGTGTGTGTGCGTGCGAGCGTTTGTATGTGCCTGTGTGTGTGTGAATGTGTGCTTGTACACGTGTGTGTACTTGTTCGTCACGAAAAAGTATTGTTTATTTTGTTTGTGAGTTTCAAATCACATTTCCAATACAGAAACATATATGAATTAGTAAGAGGGGTAGAGATAGAAAGAAAGAAAAAGAAATAGGTAGGAAGAAAGATTTCGATGATGAGCAACTTAGCCCAAGAAATTGTTAAATTTGAAATGTTGGAACAAGGGAATGGAGGATGATCGTTTTTCAAACTACGATATTTATATAATGAAACGACGTAAATTATCAGGAGTGTCTTGATAAGATAAAGACGAAGTAAATAATTTAATTTACAATATTATAGTAAAATATAAGGCAGTGAACTTGCAGAGTCGTTAGCATACCGACTTAACGGCATTTCGTCTACCTTTACGTTATGAGTTCAAATTCCACTGACGTCGATTTTGCATTTCTACATTTCAGTATTGCTAAAATAAGAACCACTTGAGAACTGGTGGCGGTGTAGACGAAGAAACCCCTTCCCTAAAAAAGCAATATTACAGTAAAGCATTCATAAATAGTGTATAGAAAAGGTCGGACAAACACATATATACTATATTATAGATAGATAGATGGATAGAAATATTTATTTCCTGTAATATACCTAATATACGTATCAGGCATATATACATACATGTACACAAGAACCTTACTATGTATATGTACTTCAATGCGAGTGTATCCGTGAAATTTATTACTATATATATATATATATATATATGTATGTATGTATGTATGTATGTATATATAAGTTAGATAGATATGCATACCTATATCTATACATATATATATATATATATTTGTATGTGTATACGTATATATATATATAAATATACATGTGTGTTTATACATATATATATATATATATATATATATATATATATATATATATATATATATATATACATATGTATACATACACACATGCACGTTCATATTAGATTTACTGCCCCTTGCAAACGACTGTTAGTGACTTGTACCTCGCTTTGGCCTATTAAGGTACATATGTTGTCGTGCGCATACGTAAGTACACTTCGGAGCTTCGCACCCTTGACCTAGCCGATCAAGAATGTCATATCATGTGAAAGATAGATAGATAGAGAGAGAGAAAGAGAGACAGAGAGACAGAGACAGAGACAGACAGACAAAAAAACAGACAGAGAAAGAGAGAGATAGGTTTGTATGAGTCTATGTATAAAAAGGGTAAAGACATCTTTCGGTCATAAATAACCATGGGATTGCACCTAGAAAGTTCCCCCACGAGGCGCAAGTCCGGGCAAGATTTTTCAACAGTCGCCCATGCATGCTAGTCTCTGGATAAATAACCTCTGTTATTTATCCAAACGAAAGGCAAAGGCCGATACAGCTTGGCGCCAATGACGTCACAACTCATTTCTACTGCTGAAGGAATTGAAGAAATGTGAAATAAAGCGTCATGCTCAAGAGCCCAACACACCCGGGCTGGGAATGGAAGTCACTACATCGTGATTGTAAACCCGACGTTCTAATCACTAGCCATGGAACACACACACACACACACACACACACACACACACACACACACATATATATATGTATATATTTGGAGAGAAAGAGAGAGAGGCCGGGGTAAATATCTCATAAGTAATTGAACACCCCTAATTATACTGTTTAATATGTGCTGACTCTAACTAGTTGCTTCAAACTTTTTGATATACTACGCACAACCTATGCCCACTAAATACTGTATCAAATATTTAAATACATCAAACGATTTTGTATTGCTTCTAGCAATAAATCTCTAAAATATGATAGTGTTATTCACTTCTGAGATATCTATGTATATTGTGTATTAAGACATGTCTATAAAATATTTTCTCTCACACAAATTCATGCCATTATGTCTGTGAATACTGTATATACGTTATGTATGAAAAACAGATGGTGTCTATAAAAGTAGTTTTTTTACATTTCAATGTAACCGTTCTTTCTTGCTGTGTATATGTGTATGTATCTGAATAGGAAAGGGGCATTTAAGAAACATTTCCTTTATTAGGATGTAATTCAATTTTTATATTTATATTCAGATCGTCCAACGATTATAGAAACGATTGTACAATAATTAACAGTAGGAACTCTTATATGTGATTCTATTCGTTTCTTATCGTGAGCGCCCGAACCAAACTTACACACAAGCACGCACGCAGATAAACATACAGACACACACGCACACACACACATGCTTCCAAAATGTAATGGAGTGCAAGAAACACCATTTGACGACCCGTTAAAATGGTGATGATGTTTTTACAGAATGTATCCGGACATAAAGTAAAAGCATCATCCACAAATTTGAAATATTCCCTACATGAAACTAAAACCAGCAAGGATATATTCTAATACGTACCTACTGGGTTTCAAACGTTATCGTTATCTTCAAAGATATGCATTTAATAAGGTGCTGTATGCAAAGTTATTCGCAGTCTCTAACATATACATAATCATCAACGTTATCTGAGAAACAAAAGCATAAATTTTCCATTCAGGGGCCCTGGTATTATAGAACGTTAATTTCCGATACAGCTGTCTTCTCGTCGTAACTTTCTGGAATATTTTTAACGAATTTAAATGTCGCATTGAAAGACTACGGAAAAGTGGTCAATATCAGGTTGATAGTTATTATCAATGAACAATTCCGTTAACCACATTGACAACATGTCTAGTGAAAATAGGATGTTTGCCAACTGAATAGTTTAACACATAAATACCAAATCCGGAGCCAATAACATGGAAATTAAAGCAGAATAGTTTAAATTTTAAAAAAAAACACAGTAAACTGCACCACCATTATTTTCAGTGAGAATGAATAGGCACTTGAATTATTTTCTTGCTTGTAGCACCAAGAAGGAATCCAATGCGGTGGTCGAAAATATTCTCTCTGGGATAAAGCAAAGATTAAGATCACAGCTATTCCAAGACACAGAATGTGAAATATCAATAGTGGGTATTCTTCTTAGATTGAGACTTGCAGCAAGGGCTTGTGATATATATACATTCAGAGCAAAGATATGTAGAATAAATCATAACATGAAATGTAGTCTGTTCGGTACATTGTTTCTCATCTCGTATACAAAGTGCAACTGTAAATCCATGAAAGAAAACATGCTGTCGGTAAAAGTGTGAAGGGGAAATGGCATATGCTCACGCCGCCACCATATGATAAATCCTTTAAATACCTATTCTGTATGCTTCCTAACGCACACTGAATGACCGACGTAGAGCATAAGAGAATGGTATTAATTAAAAATCAGCGATACTGTAATAATACATAAGGATATAATCGAAATAGAGTAATCCATCGAATAACATCTATGGCAAGGCTATGCTGTCTAATCACCTTTTCGTTTAAATTATGCAAAATATTCTAGACCATACATGTTTTCTACTCTATTCGAGTCAAAATATCTCGTCTCATACTGTCTTTTCGTTGTTAATTTCAGAGAATTTTTCATTCTTGGTATAAATCTCCTCTTTTCATTTGTAGTTGCTCGCTATTATCACGTAACATTTGTTTTCACACGAACAAAAATGAACTTTAACAAATCAAGAATTTTCTTCCTATAGTAATTGATAAAAATTTATTCATAATTTTTGTTGAAGTTTTTGCATATAGCCACTTTGAGTTATATCACTTGGGCTATTTGCAATGTAATTAAGTAAAATACTGAAGGCCCTAAACGTATTGTGAGCTGTTTGTTGTCTAGTTACAGTTGCAGTCAAGGTAGTGCAAGCGGGTACCCAGAGCTGTCCTATGCATGCGTTAGAATTGGCCTATATATTCATGTATCCACTGGGATTTACAGATTTAGTTGCGGTCTGGGGTGCTTAGCTCATTGGGAATGATAAACCTCTAGTATTTGTCATAGTATCCCTCGATGAGAAGGTCAACTCGTATATAAAACCTGCTTCTCTTCTGGGTTGGATATCTTGCGCTATACTTGTCGCTAGGCTTCTCGGTATGGCTAATCAGATTCGTTGTGTTGTAAAAGCTGCACTCAACTGAAAAATTGTTGAAGGCATTTCTGACACTTAACACACATGTCAGTTATGGCTCTGCTCATCTACCAAATAGTATGCCATCATATCTTCCTTAGTAACATGTTAATATAGGAATATTGTTCGTTGTTAAAATTGTCTCCACGTCTTGGTTGAACATACCTTTACACTTTTATTCAATATTTCTCACGAAAACACTCTCGGTTTCCTCTCTCAGTCAGGGGTCAAGTTCAGCTACGGTGTAAATTAGGTTAGTACATTAGTGGATATCTAAATTTGCATATTTGAGATTAGACGACATGTCGTTATTTAAACAATAATTATTTTATGCGCAACTGAAAGTTAATCCGGAAAACTAAAATAAATTTAAACCCTAAGCATTCAGATTACTCTGTCAAATGTAATGTTTATTTAGTTTGTTTCGAGTTAATGATGCGACATTTCGTAGCTTCGATATTTTAATGAGGCCTTTGCTTATAAGGATGGCATTTTACAATAAGTGTCAAAAGCCGGATCTGGCCAGTTTGAACATAAAGCGGGTGGAATATTTTTGCTTGAAATGGTCCGTTTAAATGCTAAGGGTTAAGTATTAGAATTGTCCTATAGTATGGATGCTTTCTGTCATTCTAAAATCTCATTACACCGAATCACGAAGATTTTGACTGAAAGTTACATTAAAATGATACGGGTCAATATAGTATTCAGCCACACACACACATATACTAATTTTATGAGCCTCTTTGAGAAGACTAAACAATTGTTGATTCACCAACAAGCGATGTATAACAGAATGCAATATATTATTAGCGTAGAGTATTGTTTAATACATTATAAATGAAAGGCCCATAATTCAGGCATTCTCTGTTGC
The DNA here is from genome assembly GCF_001194135.2 of Octopus bimaculoides. Lineage (NCBI taxonomy): Eukaryota > Metazoa > Mollusca > Cephalopoda > Octopoda > Octopodidae > Octopus > Octopus bimaculoides. The sequence goes on along the minus strand of NC_068988.1, from coordinate 16,368,789 downwards.
TCGCTTTTGATCATTCAGTTAATAATTGGAGTCTATTTTACTTTTGAAGTATCTATTGCGTGTATATATGTTTTAGAAGATAATATAAAAGTTACGAAAAAATCACTTACCCAGTGTTCTTTAAAACAATGCATATATTTGTATATATAAATAGATGTAGATATATTCTATTACATATGTTAGTGTGTGTATGTGTGTCTGTGTGCATGCGAACGTGTATATGTGTGTGTGATTGTGTGTGCACGAATGCGTACGTGCGTGTGAGCATGTGTGTGAGTGTGCGTCTGTCTGTGCTTGTGTGTGTCTGCGTAATTTATTTAAGCGTTAAATGGAAGGAACTTTCTGCAATTTTGGCAAGTGAACCAATTTATAGATCAATTCTTTGAGTTTTACCTTAGGTCTATAAAATGCGATGCAAACATTCCCGAGGCCTCTATCCGTGATTTCTAACCACTCCTTCACTATTAACTCTTTGAGTAAATTTTATGCTAACGTTCAAAGTTGCTAACGGAGTAAATAAAATGGAGTTATTACAATCTATGGCGAATAACCAATAGGTAACGTTACCAAGTGTATTGACTTACCAAGCAAATCTTTTACGTATTGCCATTAAAATACACTTTTAAGTGTGCAATGTTTTTCCAATTTGCTTTCAGCTTGACGTTTCAAGTTAAATGTTTACTTAATGCGTTCTTTTCACAATTCTCTTAACATCAATGAGTAAATAATAATAACAATAAAAATGATGATGATGATGATGACAATAATAATAATAATAACCTTCTGGGATTTTGACTTCCAGATTGACACGGTGTTAGAGCACCGATGATCAGATATAATAACCTTTAGCAGAGACAAACGAGCGCCTAATAATTGATACGGCAGTGTCAGGAGATCAAAGTATTGTCATGAACGAAAGAAAATGATTGGTGAATATAGACACCTCGGAATTGAGATCACCAAGATGTGTCAGCTACGAGAGTCAATTATAAAGGCTGTCCCTGTTGTCATCGCAGCGTTGGGTTCAATACCACCTAAATTGGATAAATATCTGGATAGCAACACCCTACAATCTAGGTGTATTGCAAAAATCGGCATTAATTGGAACTGTATGCACATTGCGTAAAGTACTGCCAGTCTGAGATTCTTGTTGTGACTTGACAAACAGTACAAACCCCCGGTAGACACAATATCTTCAATAAATATCATAATATAGGATTCTCTGCAATGTGTTGAATAATTCTAATAATAATTCATCCTTTTATTGGCCACAACGGCTCACATAAATTACATTAAAAAACATACAACAACATAAAAGACAGAAGAGGACGATACAATGGGTTCTATAACGTGTAAACAATATGAATAACAATTAAATAATAAACAATTTAAAATTCCCAATGGAGAAGGCTCTTTAAGGACCACCTGGAAAAGCCCACAAAAGCCACGGGTGCATGACCAACAGGGCAAGAGCCCCTCTTTGGTTTATAGGTGCACACTCAGAATTGGTCCTTTCACATTGGCCATTCTTCTAACATTTACCCACCTTTCAACAAACTTGCTTCAATCAACACTTCCCTTCCCACCCTCAACTTCCTTTTCAAGCGAAACTTGAAAAAGTTGATAAGGGAATGGCTAAAGATCAAAATGTCTGTCTTTAACCCTTTCAAACGGGTGAGGCAATTTTCACAATGGATTCAGCTGATAGCCAGATCCCTCCAACACTCGACAGCAGGTGCACGACATAAACCCACGAGTCAGCAATACTCGGGCACTGGACTAAGGCGTGCAGAACGCTTTCATTCGTCTGGGGGCACCTCGGGCAGTCCCAGCTGACGGTACTTCTGTGCCTGTAAATTTTATCCTGAACAGGCAGCACCTCTCGGTAGCCCTCGGTAGCCCAGGCAAGGGATTTCTGCAAGATATCCATAGGCCCAGGCCCGAAAGTTCTCTGAAACAGACCGGTTCGTTGATCGGATCGACACCCAGACTTTCCCCGAGAACGTCGTCGCACTCTAGCACAACGCCAGCAATTTCTGGGGAAGGTTAAATCAATTACGTTGACCCCAGTGTTCAAGTCGTACTTAATTTATCGACTGTGAAAGGATGAAAGGCAAAGTCGACCTCGGCGGAATTTGAACTTAGAGCGTATAGATGGACGAAATGCAGATAAAGATTTTTCCTGGCGCACTAACGATTCTGGCATTTCACCCCCTCATGAATAATAATAATAATAATAATAATAATAATAATAATAATAATAATAATAATAATAATAATAATAATAATATACCACAAAAGTGCAACGGACCTCCGCAGAATGTGTGAGAAGAGGATCGAAAGCGTGACTCACATTGTTAGTTCTTGTGAAAGTCTTGCGCAGAAAGAGTACAAGCGACAAGGAGCCCAATATTAGAAGTGAAAAGTAGTACAAGAGTACACGACAAGTATTACCGCTGCTGCTGCTGCTGCTGCTACTGCTGCTGCCGCAGCTGCCGCTGCTGCCGCTGGATCCAGACAATGTAAGCAATACACTTTTTAAATAAAATTTTGAACGAGCGGTTTACAACCAGCTGAAATACTTGATTAGACACTTACAAGTTGCGGAGCTCCAACTTGTATGACTCCACAGACTAACGGCTATAATAATGATGATGATGATGATGATGATGATGATGATGATATTGATGGTGACGACGATGACGACGACGACGACGATGATGATGATGATGATGATAATTATCTGCCCTGTACCTGAAATCTTAAATATTATTCATGAACTTACCCTTTCTGAAAACAAAATAATAGATAACATAGGGAAATAAATAAAAACAAAATCGATATAAAACAATAAGAAATTGAAAATGTGGTATTATCGTTTAATCTCTATTCCCCAAAGCAGAATATATGTCGCCATAAGTATGGTACAAAAGCTAACCTCTGTAACTTTCCTTTCCCATATGGGAAATGATAGTCTTTAGATTGATCCTAATTATTTTCATTGTTATTCTTGCTTGCATTATTATTAGTAGTATTAATATTCTGAGTTTTACTGTGAGCAGCGGTGGATAAAAAATGTCTTTTGTAAGATTTCTGTTCAAGTTAAATTTATTGAAGAACAAATTTGTTGTCTTTTACTTTAAAGTACATATTAATTTAGAATGAACATAACTACACAAAGAACGAACATATAAAGTGTAAAAGCATATTTAATTTTACGACGCTTAATCTTTGTACTCGAAGAATGTCAATCTGAATAAATTAAACGATACCTTTAGCAATAACCAGAATACGTTGTTAATAGAAGCAGACAAATTAAGGCAAAATGTGCTCCGAAATATATTAAAAGATACACTATTGACGATCATAAACCCGATAGTTTATTACCACAAGAATAGCTTTAATTTAAAAAGTCATTAAACTATATTATTTCATTATAATATCAAATCGAGTATCATGAAATATATCTCTTAATATTTGGATAATTAATCTGGCTTTTTCCTCTTCATTCAATTTTCTTTCAATTTCTCGATGCCTAGATCACTTGATTCTCCTTTCACTCCACATTTACCGTTTCGACATTTTCTGCATTATCATCATCTTTCTTCAGTTGATTCATTTCTATTATGAACTCTTTGTTCCCCTCTTTAGACACTCGTTTCATCTAAATTATCTTCAATGTTAAACTTCATATTTTGTACTTCAACTTGCAGGGATACTAATTCAACTTTGGTCAATCAAAGACTACCTCTAATTTTTTATATCTGTCGCAGAAAATTATATACATTAATTTCAATCATGTCAATACTTTTCCAAAACTGAAGTGCCTGTCAGCCCGATCGCGTGCCCTTCGGTTATTTTTTGTGTAAATATTCTGCTTGACTGCAAATTTATATTCTTTGCTCCATTTTATTCTGCATCCGCTTTCATAGCGTGGTTTTATTTTCCTGCGATTATAATCCTGTTTATTTTGTGATACAGTCATATGATAAGTACCTGTGGACACCTGTACCATCTGTGTCGAGGTGTTAATAGCACCTACTCCTCCACACTTGCCCTGCCTCACAAAGTCATCTCCAGCTCTTCCGTGTGGGTCCTGACAAGAGTCTTGCCCACGTGGCAATTTGGTTCGACTTACTCTCCAGAGGCTATTCAAGTAAACCAGTCGTGAGAATACTTTGTTAGGGATACTAATTCTAGAACTATTACCTTCCACATGATCGGTGACAGGAACGAAAAAAAAAACGCGGAGTAGTCGATAAGCACGCCGGACAAAATGATGAGCAGCATTTCGTCCGCCTTTAGTTTCTGGGTTTAAATGCAGATAATGTTGACATCGTCTTTCATTTCTTCGGGGTCGATAAATTAAGGTCCGTTTGAAATCTGGGGGGGGGGTCGATATAATCGATTTTATCTCCTCTCCCGTACTTGCTGGATTTCTGCCAAAATCTGAAACTATTATTATTGTTATTATCAATTTCAAACGGTATTGAAATAAGAGAACATGGACATGTTTTATACTCTTTCGTTACATTAATTAACAAAATTACCACCGGCGTTGAAATGTTCTTTTAACCACAAGGTCTGATCAAATAAGTACCAGTCGATATGTACTGCAGTTAAAGTGTCAGAGCATTCGATTTTGCCTTACAAAGAAGTCGGTGGCCGTGTGCCAATACCACAAACCATTATTGATATTATTTTATGGGG
>NC_068988.1:16361414-16361749 GCF_001194135.2 Octopus bimaculoides | reverse complement strand
GTAAGAGCTGGTTCAGGCAGCTCCTACCTGGTCGAAAGCCGTGTTGGGTATCACTCAGCAATTTATTTTCTTCAAGGAATGCGATTAGTTTTCCTCTGATTATCCTTTCCATGACTTTGCTGATGTGTGAAGTCAGAGAGAAAGGGCTATAGTTTTTGGCATCTGCTCTGCTTCCCCCTCTATGGATTGGGCATATTATTCCCTCCTTCAGCTTGCTTGGCAGTCTTCCGTTTGCGAGAAAGCTCTGGAAGAGGATCTGGAGGGGTTTTGCCAGGGCATGCTTACACGATTTAAGGAGGATTGCTGGGAAACCATCAGGGCCAGCATATATATAT
>NC_068988.1:16359107-16361326 GCF_001194135.2 Octopus bimaculoides | reverse complement strand
TATATGTATATATATATGTATGTATATATATATATAGATAGAGAGAGAGAGAGAGAGACACACACGCACAAACACACATATATATACATACATACATACATACATACATACATACATACATATATATATATATATATATATATATATATATATATATATGCATGCATACATACAGAGAATGAGAGAGAAAGAAATAAAGAATAAAGATGTCAAAGAATTATTTGGCTCACATGCGTTTCAAATAGTTTAGCACTATGCATCTGGGTCTCATTTCGGTTTACATATTTAATCGATTCTTCTTAATTAGCCAGAACTACTGAGTACGAAACTATTCCTCTCGAATCTTACATTTCTAAGCTACATCATGTTGAACGGAGATGGCAAAGTGTATGTAACAAATATCCTTCCCTATTTTATTTTCTAGTTGTCTCTTCCATGGTCAAGCTGCTTTATCTGATGCTATTCTTTTGCTGATTGTTAGTGGGCGTGCGAAAGGTAGAACTGTTTTTCATCAAATATACATATATATATGCATATACTCTGTGTGTGTGTGTGTGTGTGTGTGTGTGGTGTGAGAGAGAGTGGGAGAGAGAGAGACAGAGTGTGTGTGTGTGTGTGTGTGCGTGTGTGTGTGTGTGTGCGTTTGCTCGCGCCTTGTTTGGAAGTATCTGGTAATTACGCAGCTATTTTTAGAGTAAGTTCTGTTCACTACGAATGTGGTTCCGTTAAAAAAAGATATACTTTGCTCCCTCTATTTGATGCTTCGACCGCTTTAGCTTTGCACAGCCTAGCGTTTTGTGACTTCGCTCAGTACAGCGTTAGATAAATTTATATAACTGTGTCTTTATCGTTGGTTGTGGCATACATGTCAAAATGTTTATTCTGATTTGGTCTAAACTGAACAGACCGATACGATGTGTCAGGCTGTTCTGACAATTCTTCCTTTCGTAATGGTACCGATTTTTAACACAGGCACAAATTTAAAATGAGTCGCTATTTCTAGGCATACAGATGTTAGAGATCCAATATTACATATGTGTTTAGAATGTTGCAGGATACAATCGTAAAACGGATCCTTCAACTCGGCAAAACCAGTTGGAAGCCTAGGTGTAAATCCAGAATAATGAGATGGTTGTATAGTATCTATAATCTCAAACGTGACCTTTGGAAATCCATGCGGAGAGTGTAATGACGGTTACTTCTGATAGGACCCTGTGAAGGTGACACCTAGAGGATATTACCCACACTATCCTTCCAGGAATAGCGAATCAAGATGGACGGATGGATGGATGGATGAATGGATGGATAGATTAATGGATGGATAGATGGATGGATTGATCGATGGTACTAATCTACAAATTATCAATATAGTAAATGCTTTCCATTTAATTGGCTATATTCATTATGTACGATGCTGCGATTACGAAAATATTCAGGAGAAATTATAAACATCGGTGTCTTAGCGTTTTTGCAAGTACAGGAAAGGAAGTGTTTTTTTCCTTCCTCTCACATTTACAATTGATCAAGTATATCTTGTTGGTTCTAACCCTTTAGCAATGTTCTTTGTGACCTTTTTGTAATTATTACTTCATGGCTTTGTTTCATAATTTATATTTTCTTTCCCTTTCAGCTAATGTACTCTACATGACCTCGCTTTCAAATATGTTTCTTTCATGTTTTGTATTTAATTAATTTTTATCTATCAAAGATACTCAATACTTTACTTTCATTTTTCCTTATGTTTCATTTTTTTGAACACGAGAACAGCAAGTGTATTGTATAGTAATTTAATAACTTTTGCAATATTTATTCTCTGCTAAATTTCGAATTCATTCGTGAGACGTGACAGCAAAGAAGAGCAAACATTCACTGTATGCACAATATTTGTTGACATCTCCAATGGTACGCAGGTGTCGATGAATGGCTGAATGACCAAATCCAAGCTTCTCTGCTAGTTCCTCAGGAGTTACCATGGGATTTTGCTCCACGATGGTTTACAGAACATCCTCATCGAGCTCTACAGTCTTCCAGACTGTAGTTTCCGACTCAGAATTTCTGGAACTGAATGTTAGTCTAACATGTATGCTAAGTTTCGTCAAGATTGGTTCGCTGATTTAGGTAGTGAGATAGTAACAGAGACAGAATGACAGTAATTGCCATTTATAGATCATATATATATATGCATATATATGTATATGTATATATATATATATATATAT
>NC_068988.1:16350856-16358681 GCF_001194135.2 Octopus bimaculoides | reverse complement strand
ATATATATATATATAACGATTTAGTTTTCGTAATGAGATAAAAGACCAAGGTTGTGTATAATATAGAACATTTATAAATATATATCTATGTATGTATGTATATATGTATATATGTATGTATATATCTATACACACATATGCGTGGTGTATGTGCGTTTCTATAAAATATTAATCACTTCTCCTTGCTGAAACATCATTGCAGAATTGAACATGACAGATTTATTCTCCCTTGCGAGCAAGCTTTTCCCTACTTGCACCATCGGACATTTCTTTTGCGCTTTAAGCTGTTTGTCATTGTTGACATACATCAACGCATGTATAAACATGTTCTTCACCCTGGCATGTTTCATATTTCCTTTACTCTCCACATAATTGTTTTCTCTATTTCTCCCTCCATTTCTCTCTCTCCCTCTCTCTCTCTCTCTCTCTCTCTCTCTCTCTCTCTCTCTCTCTCTCTCTCTCTCTCTCTCTCTCTCTCTCTCTCTCTCTCTCTCTCTCTCTCTCTCTCCTTCATTCTTTCCTTCTTCCTTTAGCCAGCTCGCATGCCTTTTTTCCCCCTCCTATCATTGTTACTATGGTATCTGACTCGAATCTATGTCTGCATCTAAGCAAGAAATTTCAATTCTAAAAGTAATTATTGCACTCTTTGGGTCATTTCTCCATACTATTCTCATAGTAAATGCTAACTGAAGATTACAGACTGTTCAATGTTGAAAGCATCATATTTATTCCTGCATATTTTTAAGGGAATAATTTTATAATCAGCTTCTCTTTTTGTTGTGTATAATTTTGAAGCTATCTTGTGTTTCTATATCTGGGGATTAAACAAGCATAGTCCTATAATTCAAACGTTTGCTTCGCAGGAATGCAGATCTGGATGTAAGAGTGGTGAAGCAAATGGCTTCCAATCAATTCTCAATTTGACCAACACATTAGAAGTGAAATGCCGTCTACCAAATTTCATTCCAGATTCCTTGTGTATGAAAATTGCAAAACAGTTAAGGGAAGATGTTTTTCTTTGATGTATTACCTGTTTCAGTTATTGGATTGCAGCATCCTCAAATGGTTTAGTCTAACAATTCGACCCCATTACATATGTTTTTCAGAAGCGTAATACATATTCTAGCGGGATATTTATGCCGAACTGCTAGCTTTCGAGGACACGAACAAACCATCATTGCAATGTTAAGCGGGGGATGAGTTAAAGAAAATGGCGTGCATAGATATACATGCACACACACGCGTGCGTATACGACGGGATTGCGCACGGTTTCTCTCCACCAAATTCAATGAAAATGCATTGGCAAAGTGAGTTATGGCTAAGTGAGTTTGTTAACGAGAGAATCGTACTTCGGCTTACAGACTTTCGAATGTACGCGCATATATTTAGTTTATATATATATATGTGTGAATTTTAGATACACCAATAAATTTTCAACTCAGCTTTGTTTCTATGTGCATATATATATATGTTTGTGTTTGTATGTTTGGGTGTGTGTGTGCGTGTGTGTGTGGTGAGGTGTGGATGTGTGTGTATGTATGAATGTACTTATATGCATGTATGTATATATATATATATGTATGTGTGTGTGTGTGTATGCGTATTTATATATGTATATGCATATATATATATATATATATATATATATATATATATATATATATATATATATATATATATATATATATATATATATATATACGTATACATACATGTGTTGATATATTTATATATATATACATACATACATATACATGGGGATGTTTGTGTGGGGGTGCATGCATGCATGTACGCGTGTGTGTGTGTGTGTGTGTGTTTGTTTATATGTAGGTGGATGTGATGTGTTCAAGAGAGTGCTCAAGACCTACTTGGAGACATTTCCTCTCTGCTACAGATGTCCATATTCTTTGGACACATATGCATATTATAAAGTATAATTTTAGTTTCACTAGTTTATTTTTGTGTGAATGAAAAGTAATTCTTTTAGATTAAACTGCCGAATGAGAGCCAAACTTTTCAAGGATCTCTATCGAATTATATCGATTATTAAATTACCATGTCACCATAGATCCAAGTTCAGCTGGATTTAACAAAGTTAGATTCCGTCAAATATTTTAGATACATTCAGTACCTATATGTTATACTACTCAATAAAATGAAACCATAGGATATGCTAAAAGTAATCATGAGAAAATTTGGTAAAGTTCATGTTGAATGCATGATGATCATGATCAGGATCTTTTTGGTGGTGATGGCGGTGTTGGTTGTGGGGGGGGGGCTGATGGTGGTGGTGGTGGTAGCTATGGTAGTGGTGGTGTGGTGTTAGTGTGGTGTTTCCTGTGAGTCTATTATTGACTAGTGCTTCAATAATAATTTTTATTCAAGATTTCGGTACGTATGCCATTTAATAATTATATCTTTCAAGTGTATTGGCAGTAAACAAAAGATATTCTGAAATATCAAGACACAAGGATAAAAAATAATAAAAAAAGATTTTGTTGAAGATTTTAATTTAGAATTTATACAAAAAATATCTATTTAGCTGATAAGTTAATTGAATGTCTGTCATTCAGTATGATTAAATACATTAATAGTGCTTATTTTTAAATGAGAAAATAAACAGAGTTTTTTTTTTAAATCTTATGAGCAGTGGTAACACTCATGCTTTACCGAAAAGCATTTACAGATACGTAAATAATTATATGGCAAGACACAATACATAGTTGACCGTTGAATCATATACCTGTCAATGTAGGTTGAATTAATATATGTCACCAATACAATGCAGTAGTATCAGTAAAGTGCTATATCGAATACTATTTGTGAATAATATTTGTGAATTAAGGCTACCATTGGCTTCATGTTAAGAAGAGTAGGAGAATATCCAAGTATCTTCATTTTTCAAGCCGATCACATGAAGGAAGGTGTTGGCCTCTATTTTGGAAAACCTTGGGTATTTTCCTACTCTTCTCAACATGAAACCGATGGTAGCCTTAATTCACAAATAAAGAAATTATTTATCCACTACTGCAGTGTTGGGATCTCATTCCAACATTCTACATTTACATGACTATATATATATATATATATATATATAAGTAACAATAACGCAATAGCGTTGGGATAGATAGGCAATACAAAGGCGGACAGGAGAAATAAATTAGAAGGACAGGCAAAAAAAGACGGGTCATTCGTGGCCTCCTTTCCTCAGTCAAGTTACCAGAAGTCCTTACTGTTTCGGGCAGTTACACTCGAGACACTTCGATCTGGTTGTCGCCCATTTAGTCTACTAAGTGAAGAGCATTAGATTTTTTAGTAGGAACGCTAGCGAATGTGTACGGCAACAATGACAAAAGACGAAGAACATGGTACACAATTACAAATACAAACATCAAGAATATAGCAACAGGAGTCTTTCGACTGAGAAGAGATCAAGTTGCGCTGGGGCGTATGAAGTGAAAGCCTAAAAGCGGGAACACAAATAGACATAAGAAGTGTGAACGGTCGGAGTGAGGCCAAGAAAGAATGATCATGACCGGCCGTACGCCGGTCACGTAGAAGGATGGGAGAGGGGTAGGGGGAGTGGGAGTGAAGGATTAGTAAGCAAATCAGAGCCAAAGGAAAGGTACAGGGGAGATAAACTAGGAGGAAAAGTGAGAGTTAAAGAGAGGGCCAAGAAATGTGAGAGAGAGAGAGAGAGAGAGAGAGAGAGAGAGAGAGAGAGGGGGAGTGCGAGTAAAAGAAAATAGGAAGAAAGTATGAGAAGGACTAAAAGACAGAGTAAGAGAGTCGTACCAAATTTTGGTATATGCCTATTATAAGGTGAGCACAAATGGCACGTACGCCACTATAAGTCTATACAAATATAGATAGATAGATAGATAGATAAACAGTCAAACTGACAGACAGACACATAGATAGTCAGATAGATAGATAGATAGATAGATAGATAGATAGATAGATAGATAGATAGATAGATAGATAGATGGATGGACAGTCAAACAGACAGACAGACACATAGATAGACAGATAGATAGATAGATAGATAGATAGATAGATAGATAGATAGATAGATAGATAGATGCTCGTATTTGAAATCGTAAAATATCGTCGACCCGCATAATGCACTATCTACTGCTGAAGTTTTCATTTTGTTTTGTTTCTTTAACGTTAATTCACCCACTCTTGAGCAGAACTATAATCAGAGGCATCCTAGTTATGACTGTTCCGTCTTTTCTAAGCGTGTATAGAGCCACATCATATAATGCATTGATTTTTTTATTTTGGTTTACAGTGTTATTTGTGGAAGATTTGCTGCAATTCCAACCAGATCAAACCTTACATACCCTAAGTAAAATTTAGATTATCTTATTTTTCTCTTTATTTACTGATATTATTTGGAAACTTTGCAGTAATTCACATTTTGTTCTGATTTCAATGTTGTTGATAGTCATCAGTTGATGAGAGGTAAACATCCGACATGCAAAGATCTAAACTGCCTACTTTAGTAACGTAACCTTTATCAATTATACTACATCATTACTTAAGTAGAATCCCTCAGGCAACTATTTCAAAGCCAGATAAATTAGGATATTTAAAACGTAGTGTATTAATCGTGGAACAGTTGATTCCCTTGGGGCAATGTGAACTCGATAAATGATTTAAACGTACGATCTTTTCAAATCAACTATCTATTACTCATAGTAAATATCTTTTCTTTTTTAAGTGAGTTCGTACCAAGCGCCATTTTTGTATGAGAGAGAGAGGGGGGGGGGAAGTTAACTGCTTTTTCTGAAAGTGTTACCGGTTTAATTGAAATGTATGTTTTAAATGAGAATCGAAATTACATTGTAGATACAACTCCCCGAGAGTTTCTTTCTTAACAAGTAAAGTAAAACAAAACAAATCAGGAAAAGCATGAAGGAAATAAGCAAACATAATACATGAATTGGAAGTTCTAACAATTGAAATCTTGAACGGGTAGAGCACAAACTTAATATCCATTTTGGGAATATAGCGGTTCATTGCTAATAGAAATGAGGACTATGTTGAAACACTGAAAGTGGCTTAGAGAAACATAATTATGTTAAATATAACTAATGTAGCCTTTTGATGTAAGATAATGGAATATTGATTTATAAAAACGACAAAACAAAATACAAACTTTTATTCCATATAATGAGGTAATATGATAATATGGTTGTTAAAACAGTAAAAATGTATGTTTTTCTTTTACGAAATACGATATTGTATTCAAAAGGTTTTTCCTGTTTTACTATAATGTACATATAGTTGTTGATTTATGTTTTAAGAATAAACGAAATGTGAAGATTAGAATATCCTGTCAAAAGAATGAAAAAAATTTTAATGTAATAAATGCCTCGTGATATTTAATTATGTACGTTTACACCCAGAGTAGAAACCCTATTCGAGATAATTTGTCTTTCATCCACCTGCGTTGAATGAAAAAGAATATGTGAACTGTTGTCAATTTAATCGAGTTAAACTCTTGCCTGTTTAAAAGTTATTTTTTAAAAATTTTAATGCGCTTGACTATGTAATCCAGTGCAGACCATTTTGCAAGCGTTTTCTCAATGAAAATGATTTCCTATAGAAATTTTAACGACGAACCGTGTCTATCCCAGTGCGAAAAAATAACGTTTATCAGATATATTTTTCATTTTGGGTTCCCTAAACAATAAGTGATTCTTTTTTGAAAATCGCTTTTTGTACAGGAGTAGTCATGTGAAAAGCTAGCATGTATGGAGATAATACCTATCATGCCTCCAAGATAAAGAACTCAATAAAAAGAAACTGGAGAAAAGGATAGAAACTATCTAGCTTTAATAGATGTAGATAATGTCTTTGTTAATCTCTGTAGCGTGATGTTGCTTGAATGACCAAATATAAAGAATGTTTGGGCATGGGTCTGGTCGAAAAGGAAAGCAAAAACAACAGTAGGGCTGTAGTACATGAGACTGTGTCTTGTTGCTGTGCAATAGAAAGTGGACTGAGCAATGAGGACAGAAGTGTATCTATGTATTGCTAAATATGAACGATGTTCTTCTACGCTTAAAAAAAAAAGAGGTTGAACCCGCTAGAGTGAACGTTCCGAGAGATATCTGTATTTTTCAGGGTAAATTCAGAAAACTATATCGCGATTCTTAGTCCAAGAATCTAGTCACACAATAAAAAGTCCGACCTCTGATACATAACACACTGCACATTCTCATATATTAATGACGAAATACGCAGGTCACAGTCGTGGACATTTGCAAATAGGCGGAGCTGAAGTAAGCATGCATTCAGCAGGACTTAAGTGAATAAAGAATTATAAACGATTTTCACGTCCAGTGAAATCCCACCGACTCCGTAATAATCGAAAACGACACAACTTTAGCTGAGTGCATTTCCTAGAAAGGAGTTTATGGAAAAGGAACATGAAACTGATTGTTAAAATCAGAAGGCGTAGCATCTATGCATGTGGTGCTACTGGTCTTTGAAGGATAACCTCCAGCCAGTGTAGCAGAAATGAAAGAAAGGAAAGAGAAAAGTATGCTACATCGAGTATATCAAACGGTATAAAGTGTCTTAGTACTTATACATAGAATGTACTTATATTATAAAATGATACTATAGTTACAACAACCACGTTAAATTCTGAGAAAAAAAAATAAGTAAAAGATCAGTCAAATACTACGAATATATACCAAAAATCTTATAAAACCAAGAGGACTGTGTTTCTTTTCCGACAACGGACAAAAAACTACTTCATTCTCAGTTTCGAGAGCAGATGATAGGAAGCTCCCTACCGGTGGTATCAGCCCTTCATTTTACTATAGGGTGGCGAGAAACAAGTAAAAAACGTAGCACATCCCATGATATGGTGGAACGAGAAAAAAAGCCACCAAATCAAATAATGTAGCGGCGAGTACAGCTTCAAAATTAGGTTCTATACTTACCATAATTCTCTGTACAGAAAGACAAGAACGCTAGGGTTTTTTATAACATAAAAGAGCACTTAGGGAGGGTCGAAATCTACATTCGTGAAAAGATATTCTCAGATGATAGGGAATATTTAGATAATTGAATCCCAACTGAGAATGTCATTGTTGCTTGTAACGGTGACTGAATTACATAGGGGTACATTCAAAACAAGCAGAATATGGGGAGTAGACTAAAAGCTGTGTGTTATCCTTAAGTTGTATCCGTGCGTTGCTTTATTTATATATGTATTGGAGGTGTATGTGTATGTGTATGTATGTAGATATATGTAAGAATACAGACAGACATATGAAGATAGATAGATAGATAGATAGATAGATAGATAGATAGATAGATAGATAGATACGTTTCTTTTATTAGTCACACAGGGCTCAACGAAGATGGGACAAATACAATGTAGAGCTTTTCTTTTGGGGAGGGGAAAAAAAAAAGGTGGTGGTGTCGATCAAAAGGGATCGTAGGAAGGGGAAAAGGGGGAGTTCGATCAAAAGGGATCGAAAATAAAAAATTAAAAAAAGGAAAGGCCGATCAATAGGGATCGTGTATCACACAGTAATGTTCTCGTGTAAAAGAGGGGAGGACAGTTTAGGTTTAGCCGTGGAAGGAAAATCCTACAGAAAAGACCACGGTAACCTTGGTCAATATTCTCATTGCAGAAACTATATCAGTAAGTGTCTCTCTTTTGCCTTTTTGTTTTGTTTTTTTTTTCTTGTTCATAGGGTTATGCTCAAGATGGCTCCGTCGTTCACATGTGCCATCCTTGCTACATTCACCCATCTTTTTTTGAAGCATTCACTAGCCAAGACTTCCCTTTCTACT
>NC_068988.1:16347612-16349338 GCF_001194135.2 Octopus bimaculoides | reverse complement strand
ATATATATATATATATATGTATGTATGTATATGTATATGTATATATATATGTATATATGTACATATATATGTATGTATGTATGTATGTATGTATGTATGTATGTGCTTCGACAAGATTTCAACCTATCAAGCTGAGTATCTCTGCACACGGTGGGCCAGCAACAGCTGGACGTATTGCGTTGCAGCCGGACTCATGACAGTTCTGTGGTCTTACCCGTATTCGTAAGTCCAAACACACACACACATACACACGCGCACACACATACACACACACACGCACACACGTATATATATATATATATATATATATATATATATACACGTACACACACACACACATATATATATATACACACAAATATACATACATAAGGCCACATATATATATATATATATATATATATATACATACATACTTACATACAAACGTAAGACGTGCACAGGAACTCACATGCACGCACACACTCACGCACACATACACACACACATATTGTGTAGTAAAAACGATAAACATAATTGAAAACATTACATAACCTTTTTTAATCTATTCTCGTTCGGATATAACTCTAATTTTTTCATACTCGCATATTTTGTAATACACCCACATGTATGTATAAATTTCATCGTAATAATGAATTTACAATACCGACTTGAAAGAATATTACGCTTTAGTCTTGTACTTTCTCTAATGGACTGGTGTAATCTATAGAGGAATTTATACAAGTTGTTCGGTATTTATTCAAGGTCCTTAGGTCTTAAACACTATTCCAATGGAGATTAAAATAATCTTCCCTGGTCAGTACACTCATTTCAGCACGCGGTTCATAGGTTTTGCGCTTATATAATTTGTCACAGTATCAATATTTTGAAATAGTATGGCGGCAAACTGGCAGATTCTTTATCACGCTGGTCAAGACTCGCGATCGACTTTGCATTTCATTCTTTGGTGACACTGGGATCGATGTATCACTTACCTATTTCCCCCAAAATTACTGGCCTTGAGCCAATATTTTGAAATACTGGTGAGAGAGTAAGCGTTAGACATTTGAAAAACGCTTTATTGATAACAAATTTTAAACGGGACGATTTTGTCAATTATTAGACATGGTTTCGTGTCGTATCGTAGAATCAAATCAATCGCCAGTAATCTCTCTTTCTCTCTCTTTCTTTCTGCTTCTTTTTGTCTCTACACGTCTGTCACTCTCTTCTTTAGCACAATCACATTGTCATGTGCCACGATAAAATAAAACAAAATCGTTACATAAAAAAATAAACAGTTTTGGACTATCACACACCGTCTTCATATTTATGAGAAATGATCATATTCAGATCGGTTTATTGGAAAGTTGCAATGGGGATTATTATGAGTTAAATTGCTTTCTTTGATGCATTTTGAATAAGAGGAACTTATCAACTTAAAAGGTACCATAATGAATGTTTGCCTTGACTCACCAGGGATCTCTCCGAACATAAAATGCCAACTCTATTTATGTTACAATTTCATATCAAATTCAACATCACTTAGTTATTCACGTATCCATTTATGTTTAATAAAATAAAGTTATTAAGGGCAACTGACTATGTTCATGTTTGTTTTACGCACGACAGAAAACGTCGTTGTAAATTAAATATTGATATCCAATAAATAACATGTGTAGGTTTTTTTTTGTATGCGTACACGTATGAATATAAACATACGCACACGCACACACACACTCGTATATAT
>NC_068988.1:16341069-16343894 GCF_001194135.2 Octopus bimaculoides | reverse complement strand
G
Source organism: Octopus bimaculoides (assembly GCF_001194135.2). Classification (NCBI taxonomy): domain Eukaryota; kingdom Metazoa; phylum Mollusca; class Cephalopoda; order Octopoda; family Octopodidae; genus Octopus; species Octopus bimaculoides. The sequence goes on along the minus strand of NC_068988.1, from coordinate 16,343,893 downwards.
GTGGCGGTGGTGGTGGTGGTGGTGGCGGTGGTGGTGGTGGTGGTGCTGCTGCTGCTGTTGCTTGCCATTGTGTGTATGTATGTGCATATATGACTGTATGTATGAGGGTGTGTCTGCATGATTTTAATAGCTGTAGAGATGTTGGTGCTGTGGTACTGTGCCTATACATTTGCAGATTTCCATACGTAAGTGTGCATATAAATGCATGTTTTCACCTGAGATCCAGTCACAAAAGCAGTGATAGTGCAATACCATCTCTGCCGACCAGTTATGTGAGTATGTGAAACAATAGAATCACAAAATCTAACTGTAGGATACATTAATATGGATGTTCAGGAGAGAAAGACTTTTGGCTTGAACGCACGCTATATTCAAGGAGCAGAGATTAATACATATTTGAATTAACATATATTAATACGTAATTCTCTCTCGTTTTTTCTATGCGCACAATGTGTCATGACTTAAGCTGTTTAAGAATGTATAAGCATATTTACATATATGTGCATGTCTGTATTTATGGATATTTGTTTAGATATGAGTACATATATGTGTGCATGAATGCAAGTAGTTAGTCTTTATGTCTGAGTGCCTGCGCTTTATGTCGAATGAATGTCTATTGGTGCATGTATCAATATATGCAGATCTGTACTCACGCACACCCTATTACGAGAACAGCAAATGATTTTTGATGATTGACACCCCGATAAATATATTCTTTTCTACTCTAGGTACAAGGCGCGGAATTTTGGGGGAGCGAGCCAGTCGATTAGATCGACCCACATCTCCATTTCTTATGTGTGTGTGTGTGTGTGTGTGTGTGTGTGTGTGTGTGTGTGTGTATGTGTGCATACATAGATACATACACACATGCATATGTATAGATACCGGAGTAAGCACATAGATGTGAAACAAGGTGGGAAAAAATGGTACGCGATATCGGAGGAAAAATATGGTTTATTATTACAGCTGCAAAAATATCACAAAAATATCACAGAAAAATTGCTACTCAGAGTTTCACGTTGTCGTTCGTCGAGCAACTGTGATCAAGGTAGGAATAAAAATCAGAGTTCATATATATATATACATATATATATATATATATATATATATATATATATATATATATATTTGTAAATAGTATGTATGTATGTATGTATGTATGTATGTATCCATGCATGTATGTATGTATCCATGCATTTATGTATGCATGTATGTTAAATTCGGATCTGCATATAGTTCTTAAGTGCACCAAAATGTCAAGGATTCTGGTTACAATATTATCAGAAGCTTGGCTTCCACTTTGTCAGTGGGAGGATATGTATTTTCTGCATCCATTGAGATATATACAAGATATTCTTCCTTGCATTAATTTCCAGAAAAGGAAACCCTCCCACTCCGCCAAAAATGGAGACGTATTTCAGATAAGGGGTGCACATCTTTGGCATCTTTGAGATTATATGCCTTGAGAATATCGCTAAAAGGAAAACTTTCATGTTGTGTTTTAAATGTTGTTTTATTGTATTTGTCTATTCAGTTAATATGAGTTTGATAGCTTCACATGGAACACAGTACGCTTCTTCTATATACTTCAGGTCAAAGTAAACAAGTACATTATAATCCCTTAATATTAGATGGATAGTTTTTGCAATAGTTTTTTTTTTCTGAGCTGATTAGATATGTTGTAGTCAAATAAGTGATTTAAACAAACCAAGAAGAGAAAATATTGTACGACGTTTCTTTTGAATCCGCTCAATGAGATACGTTGATGCTGGATTTTAAAGTCACAAAACTTTTTTCTAATGCATTTCCATTAAACTGTTATAATTAATATCGGTTTCTATTTTTTGGCACGAGGCCATCAAGTGATCAACAGGTACACATTTTATCGACCCTGAAGGGATGAAAGACAAAGGACGAAATGCTACTAAGCATGAGGTTATTATAATTTATAATGATTTCGAATTTTGGCACAAGGCCAGTAAGTTTGAGCGGGTGGTAATTCAGTTACATCGACACCAGCGAACAACTGATATTTGTGTTATTGTCCCCGAAAGAATGAAAGGCAAATTAGATCACGGTGAAATTTCAATTCAGAACGACGAGCTAATGATTCTCCTAGCTCGTCGCCTTGTTATTATAATCAATACGAACTTCACTTCTGTCATTATCTCACAACTTCGTATTTTGTCATTTCATCCAACTTGTAAAATATTTGGCAGTGGCTGTAAGGGGCGTAACCAACAGCAGATGTCAGCCTATGTGCAAATGAACGAGTATCTTGTGTGCGTAATTAATATAGTCTCCACATCTAATGGAAGCATCTCCTCAACAGTATAGCACCGAACATCCTTCAAAACTTGTAAGCAGTTGTACATCTACTCTGTTGAGGGAAATCAAATAGAGAGAGAGAGAGTGTGTTAGGTGGCCAATAATGTTTCCTATTAAATATTAATTAATGATTTGTTGATGCTTATTTTTAGAAAGTGTGTTGGTTTGGATCAATTATTTGTATTATGGATCCTCTTAGTTTATTTTTGTAATTACAACAATCAAAGCAGGGTAAGTGAATAACAAACCACTATCAATACATTTCTTATTCTGTCGGTAGTAGGAAGGGGATATAGGCTTAGTAACGAGTTCGATACATATTTATATACCATGCATAATGGAATATTATCGTATATTTTATTCTAACCAAAAACATTTCTCAAAAACAAGATATTTTCAAACAGAATACAATAGATTTCATAGAAACTTAATCTCTCTTTCTCTCTCTTACTCTCTCTCTCTCTCTCGCTCTCTCTCTCTCTCTCTCTCTCTCTCT
>NC_068988.1:16339653-16341059 GCF_001194135.2 Octopus bimaculoides | reverse complement strand
TCTCTCTCTCTCTCTCTCTCTCTCTCTCTCTCTCTCTCTCTTTCCCTCACACTCAAACACTATTTCCCTCTGTCTCTCTCTGTCACTTTCTCTCTCCCTCTCTGTGTGTCTCTCTCTCACTCATTCACTCTCTCGTTTTTACATCGAAAATACATATAAACAGCAAATAATTCGATAGGGAAAAATTACAAATATGAACTGTAAAAAAGAATTGCACAGACACTTCATTTGTTCAAACAAGCTACTTGGCATTATTTGGCAATTACTCCAAGGGGGACTGAAGATATTGGATTCGAATTTTGGCACTAGACCGGCAAATTTACAGGAAGCTATAGGTCTATTTCATCGATTTCAGTGTTCAACTGGTAACTTATTACACCGAGCCCGAAAAGATAAAAGGCTAAGTCCACCTCGGTGGATATTGAAGTCAGAAGGTACAGTCAGACGAAATGCCGCTAAGCATTTTGCCTCGGGTCTTGCGAGCACGCTGCCATAAGGGCTCTAAAAATATTAGAAACCGATTCCCAACAACCAAATATAAATCTAACTCCAATATGCGTGGGTTCAGCAGAAACTAATGCAAAATAGGCATAGCATTTTTATTCTTTTATCTTAGGTCATTCAAATTGCACACGTTTGTCGCGAAAATCTTCTTCAATACAAGGGTGGGCTGGAAAGTTTATCAGCTGAGTGCAAAGGAGTGACGAGGAGGAGGACGAGGAGGCGGCGGCGGCGGCGGTGGCGTAGGAGGAGGAGGAGGAGGAGGCGGTGGCAACGACGACGACGACGACAAACTCGGTCACGATGACGACGAACTCGGCCACGACAACCGCGACAACGACGATGACATCAACAACGACGACGACGACGACGATGATGACGACTATGATGACGATGATGGTAGTGGTAAAAATGATGATGAGCATGATGATGTAGACGACGGTAGTACACAGCATACCACATGAATATGCATATATTTCTAGGCACGAGAGTAAGAGTATATAAGTGATTATAAGCCTATGGTTATGCATTGATCAGTGTGCAAATCATGAACGAATAAGTCTAAGTAGGTGTTCCTCGCTTATTCTTACCACATCACGATTAATCTATTTCCTAAATAAAACTTTTCCATTGCTATCACCACACACATTTCTCGTTGAATTTTCTTTGTTTTTTTTTTGGTGTGTGTGTGTGAATCTGTTCTGTTTGTGTTTCTCAAATATACATAATATTTTATCTCACATTTCTTCGCCGTTGTCTGTGAATCAGTCTCCATACCTCACTCATATATACACAGCCAGAGAAACATTAGCCAGCACAAACGCGCATATATACATTTGACGACGTATACATATGCATGTACGTATATATGTGTATGTATATATTCATATATATATATATATATA
>NC_068988.1:16338499-16339022 GCF_001194135.2 Octopus bimaculoides | reverse complement strand
ATATATATATATATATATATATATATACCTATACGCAAATATATATGTGTGCGCATGCATATATACCTAAACCCATACATACATAGACACATACATATACAAATACACAAAGAAACTCACACACACTCACATACATACATATTACATATACGTATAGAAATATAAGGAAAATATAATTAATGCCGTGAAGGATGAATGAGAATACACAAAACTAAAAGTATACAAACGAAAACTATTCAGTTTCCATTATTGTTCTCAAGACAGAAACGAAGATCAGTCGCGCCTCCCTCGTATAATAATTCAGTAAGGTGATTCAGAGGTCGCTGGTGATTTTCAGGGTCAAATACGGGTTACGTTTCTTGTTTGAGAGTCGTTCATCCTTGGCCCTTCAATTATATTACTTTTACACTCTATGATCTAAACAAGATTAATGTAAACAGAATCTAGAAAAAAGTATATATATATACATATCTTCATGTATATATATATATATATATATATATATATATATATATATATATAT
>NC_068988.1:16336851-16338040 GCF_001194135.2 Octopus bimaculoides | reverse complement strand
ATATATATATATATATATATATAGACATGTTCACTACTTTTGTGCGAACACTTTTGCAAGTAAGGCAATCTGTTTTACACACCTAATCATAAAGTATATATCAATATCGTTAAAGGTAGGCATTTATCGTGACAGAGATAGAATTCCACATGTACCAGGGCATATACTTCCTTTTATGCAGCTATATGTGTATAACTACACCCGTGTATTGCTTGTATGTGTGTGTGTCATTATTTAGATATGTGCGGGTCTATTTGTATGCGTGTGTGTGTTTGTGTATGTGTGTGTGTGTGTGTGTTTGTGTGTGTGTATGTGTGTGTATGTGTGTGTGTGTGTTTGTGTATGTGTGTGTGTGTGTGTGTGTCTGTGTGTGTATGTGTGTGTGTGTGTGTGTGTGTCTGTGTGTGTATGTGTGTGTATGTGTGTGTGTAAATACAGCGTTTCTATGAGCAACTGGCAGAGGTGGTTCCTTTTTCACTTAAGATATTATAAAATACATCTTTTATCTTTTTAACTTTTAATAGTATCAGTCTTTAAACTGCGACCATGCTGGGGCACCGCCTCGAAGAATATTTGGTCGAACTTATCGACCCCTGGTACTTATTTTATTGCTTTTTTCGATGAACCGCTATGTTACGAATACGTAAATACGCCAGCACAGATTGTCAGGTGGAGGTGGCGGGCAAGTAGACACACAATGATGACCGCACACAGATACACACAAACACACTAATACACACACACACACACATAGATATATACACACACACACACACACGAACACAAACACACGCACACATGCACATATTCTTATCACAGAGCACGTCTGTGCTTAGTTTCTATAAACCATTGACATCAAAATGGCACCGCCAATCACCTCAATTACAAATATACACACACAAACACACACACAATCAAACAAACACAAACGCATACACACAGTGGTGTGTGTGCATGTATCTATATGTATATGTAACCATTTATACCCTTTATTTATTTTTCTATGACCAGTGTATATTCACGTCCGTTAGATTTCCTTGAAAAATGCAAACCAGTATTTTTTTATTTTTTAGTCATTGAATATGAATATTTAACTTCAGAATATTTTTATTGAGTTCAACATCAAACACGGTTTAATGTGCGTTCAGCCTATCTCTATATTTCTTACACCACTTTGCCTTAATATATA
>NC_068988.1:16331779-16336601 GCF_001194135.2 Octopus bimaculoides | reverse complement strand
CAAAATTATATATATATTTATATATATATATATATATATATAAACACACCCATTTGTTTCTTTACGCGCCTTTATGTTTTGTGTGCATGTGTATATGAGATTAGAACAGAAATGAGGCAATAAGTAAATAAATGCACAGTGTTATGCATCGTTGTGGTTGTTACTGGTTTTCTATGTGTATATTTGCATGTGTGTGCATGAATTCGTCGATAATCAAAGGAGACAACGTATAATCGCATTGATCAGAAATGGAGAGAAGAAATGTGAAGGTCACAGCTATTTATTTCCGCTCCAATACTAGTAATATGTCGCCTCACTTTGGTCATCTGAAAGCTGGGTTATCGTCATTACCCTTCAACACCATCAACATAGCAGCACGCTGATAAAATGACCTCGGCTTTACTTTCTAATTCACTTGTTTTATTATTTCCAAGCGATAAACCAGGTAATAGGATTTAAGTGATTCCAGTTCCTAACCGGTGTTATTGATCTTCCGTTGCGGAAATTTCCTATAGGGAGAAATACATGCGTAGAGTTTTTGATTTGTTATAATACCAAACGTTTTCTTCTTCTTCATCTCAGCTGATCGATTTTGTTTATGTTATATTCCCTCCCGGTAAGAAAACACGCTTTGATTTAAATGTTTAAGCTATACAATATCAAGAACTGCAGAGTTCCAATAGATAAAAGGAATAGTTCCTTGGTTGAAGGCATCTTGTTCGTTTGTATCGCACCATTTCTGATACGCCCTGTGTCTTAAATACGTTGAGAAACAACTAACCTCACCACCTAATCCACGATAGGAAAATGTAAGACTAGAAAGAAAACCATTTCCTAGTTTAGCGACAAAGTAATTAACAGAGAAATTAATGTTGTACAAAGCGTAGATCAAATAGAACAAAGAAAAGAATGGATGAATGAATAAATAAATAAGTTAATTAATTAGCTAATAAGTGAACAGTAAACAAATATATTTGAGTTTTTACATTTACGTTTCTCTAATTAACGGTGCTGGTTGATAGTTTAGAACTGTTATATTAGGTATTTCTATCCGAGTCACAATATCTATGTAGCCAGCTATATACATTCAAATACACGCATATATATATATTTACATGAGTAAACATATACATATGTGTGTGTGTGTTTGTGTAAGATTATATTGTATGTATCAATGTATGCGTGTGTGTGTATTTATGTGTGTATGCATATTTAACTGCTTTCCAAAATATGACGTTGATCATAAGGTCAGATCTGACTACAATAACTCTTTTAGTAGAAAGAGCCTTAAGCTGTTTCTTAGTCATTCATTAACTGATGCCTATATACACACAGGCGCACATGGGTGCGTCTGTGTGTGTGTGTGTGTGTGTGTGTGTGTGTGTGTGTGTGTGTCTGTGTGTCCGTCCAATATGTATTATCAAATCAAATGTCGCTTTATTTATCTGTTATTTAGTATAGCAACTGCAAAGAAACTAAAACAGTGTTTCGGATAAGAGTTTATGCCTTTGGCGGTTGAAAGAGGGATATTTAAAAATTGCAACGTTTAATAAAATTGATAAAATACAGATGATTTTAATTACTCAGATAACACAACGAACGTAGAATTTTGCAGATCAGGGCTGATGAGTATGTACCAGTGTTTTGAGATGACATCGAAACGACTGATATAAAACGACTGACAGTTTCTTCAAATAATTGGTAAAATAATCGAGTCATTCATGAAATGATACGTCAGGAAATTGATCTTGACATTGCTTAACTGGTCAGAGTTAGTCAATTAAATTTGAATAAATGTCTTTTCTTTTATCACCCCAAAAAGATAAATGGCGAAGTTGACCATAGCGAGATTCGAGATAAACACCTGGTAATCATTTTGTCTGACTCATTAATTATGCTGCCAAACCACTATTCTTAACTGACCTATAATTGAAAGTGAAATATGAACACCATGCTGCTGTATTGGTAAAATTACCCTCTTTCAGTACAACACATACATTTAACCTTTTTTAAAATTGTCCAACGCATCAGCATTGAGCGAATTGCATGAATGCAAGTTGTATTTTGTCCTAAAGACTGTCAGTAGCGAGAAAATGTCCTTAATATAGAGGAGGCTAGTATTTACTATTTTAAAACCCGCTGAATTAAATGACATAAGGTTCATCATGTTCAAAGCCCACGACTAAGCAGCAACATTGGTTATATTTAGTTCAAATTAATTAAAAGTAAAAATAAGCCATGCAAGAGGACCGCTTCAAGAATTTTAGTCGAGCTTATCGAACCTAGTACTTAATTTTTTCTTATAAAGCCCGGTACTCATTCAATCGGTTACTTCTGCCAAGCCGCTATGTTACGAGGTTTTAAACATATCAACACGGGTTTTCAACACATACACAAAGAAAAACACACGCTCTCACACACAAACATGCATACAAACACACACACACATATATATGTATATACGACGGGCTTCTTTCAGTTTCCATCTGCGAAGTCTATTTAGACGCATTTGGTCGGCCCAAGGCTACAATATTAGACACTTTCTAAAGTTCCACGCATGGGACTGAATCCATAACCATTTGGTTGGGAAGCAAGCTTCTTAACACACACCCACTCCTGTCCCTACTGTTAAGCATTCATAAGAATGTCTTCATACTTTTCTAATGAACGTATTGTTTAAAATGATAGATCCGTCCTCTCTTCGAGATACATATATTATTGATATCACCTTGATTAAGCAATGTGTAAACACTTCTGATGTTCAGTTACATCGAAAACAATCGCCTTAACATCTACAAGACTGGTGTTGAACTATTGCCGTTAAACAATTACCATATTTCGGCACTAAGCGCCCAACATTTATTGCTTTTAATATTCACCCTATGTCGACATTCGTATATGACACAATTTTTGTGATGTCTCTTTTTTTTGTCTTTTTTCTATTCTGTCCTGATCTAGCAAATCTTTGACGAATAACATTCAAACTATAACACCCAGGTGTACTTTTATACATCTGACTAAAGTGCATCCAGAACTATACTATGTATTATCTTCTTTTCATGAATGTATAAGAAATTGATGATTTGAAAGATATCTGTCGCCATTTTACCATTCATACGGATATTACTTGTAACGCTTGTCTTTAAGCAATTCTATTTTCCTCTCCATAACAATTTCGACCAAAGCGTTCATCAAATATTTATAGAGAAAAAAAGAATTTCGTTGCAAATATGAAAAACATTCTCAAACGAAACTGATTCTAAAAGTTTACTCCCAAAAGAAAATACTTGACGCATCAGCAGAACTATCGGTAATGAGTTTTATTTGTTTATCTTCACGAGAGCAATTATATTTTAGGTGTGCAGATTTCATACATAGTCTCTTTAAACCAGAGTAATATATTTTTAAAGGTGATTTCTGAAAGTACACTTGCTCTTGAAGCTTTGTAACTGTGTAATTATTTGGCGGTGGAGGTGCAATGGCCCAGTGGTTAGGGCAGCGGACTCGTGGTCATAGGATCACGGTTTCGATTCCCAGACCGGGCGTTTTGAGTGTTTATTGAGCGAAAAACACCTAAAGCTCCATGAGGCTCCGGCAGGGGATAGTGGCGAACCCTGCTGTACTCTTCCACCACAACTTTCTCTCACTCTTACTTCCTGTTTGTGTTGTGCCTGTGATTCAAAGGATCAGGCTTGTCACATTATGTCACGCTGAATATCCCCGAGAACTACGTTAAGGGTGCACGTGTCTATGGAGTGCTCAGCCACTTGCACGTTAATTTCATGAACAGGCTGTTCCGTTGGTCGGATCAACTGGAACCCTCGACGTAGTAAGCGATGGAGTGCCAACAACAACAATTATTTGGAGATCTGAAACCATGGACAGCTACTATAAATTTTGGAGGATCAAAACAATAGTGATTCATACCATTATAAGTGTAAATGATGAATTAGTGTAACTCGTAGAAATCCGGGCAGAATTAGGTGTGTATGTCTTCTGGTATTTAATTATGTCCCTCCTGCATTTTCAATTCCAATTTTCTCGCCGCTACTGCATAATTCATAATTCATATTTTTCAGAGTTTATTAAGTAATTACTGGCCAAGTAATCACCTACGCTTCCTCGCAAAATGGGTCTTAGGAGATATTCACAAGTGTCAATTCCACCTGTCTTTTTTTATGGAAGGCATAGTGTATGTTACACACTTAAGGTTAAGCAAATATCTACGCAACCACATGATCCAAATTAGATTATATTGCGTATCATGTTGATGAATTATATTCGTGATTAAGGGCAGACTGATCGATTCCTCCTAAGTGAAATTAGTAAATAGTTGTGTGTGTGTGTGTGAGTGAGTGTGTATGATGTGTGTGTGATGTGTGTGTGTGCGCCGGAGTGTCTGTGTGTGTCTATGGCTGTGAGTATGTGTGTATATACGTATGTGAGTATATATATATCAACATATACGAATGGGTGCACATATTTTTATGAATGACATAGGGCAAGGAGTTATGTAATAGCATTAGCTTGCAGCTGTTTCTGCTTTATGATATAGCGTGAGCCCTTGGTTCTGGGTCCATTGTCTTTTATTCCAGATACAGCTGTAAAGAATTTAAGGGATGGATGAAGTGACTCGACTTGTTTTCTCATTCCTTTGACATTACATGAAGCTTTATTTTAAAGCATAAGTGTATTAAATTCCAACAAGTGGTTTTCAGTCTTATTATGTCAAGGCGAGATCATAATATAGATACACAAACACATATATGCATATGTATGCCTCTGAGTGTATATATATTTATATATATATATATATATATAT
>NC_068988.1:16329145-16331593 GCF_001194135.2 Octopus bimaculoides | reverse complement strand
TATATATATATATATGCACATACATATATATTATAATGTGCTTGTTTGTTTGTGTGTGTGTGTGTGTGTATACCTTACTTTTCCATTCAGATACTCCGTCTGATAATATATGAATATTATTTCCAGGTTATAGTTATGAGCAATTAATAGTTTCATACATTGAAGATATCTAGGCAGGTGTTATGACATGCTTCTTCTTTTATCCTTTCTTAGTCTGTTTTTGCAACATCTAACGTGTTTCTAATGTGTATAGGCTATGTTCCCAGAGCTCGAGGTTACTTGGAGGCACTGGACGTATTTTAAAACCTGCCTAAATAAGATCTTCACTGTATGATATTATTAGTGGGTCAAAACTATATACTGTATATATTAAACACTTTATAAACAGGTTCGCTCATACATGCAGCAGCATCGGGTTTGAAAGTAATAAACTAATTATAGGCTGTGTATTCAGTGTAGATTATGATTTGTCGTATGTCATATACCAATTGATCCCATTATGCAGAGAGAGTGCGTTGCATCACTGGTTTTATTTTGGTTAAAGGCTTATTTCTTTTGATAACATTTCTTCCTGAAAAAACAAAAAAAAAATCAGTTCATCATAGACCTTAACTTCTATATTTCCAACAAGACCTATGTTACGGATTGCTATCTCTGCACAAGAAAAGATATTCAATACCAGAAAATATGAGAATACAAAGACACTAGCAATCAAACACAGCGTGACCAATAACCGAGATGAAGCTGTCAAATGATATCTGTTAATTACGTTACCTATTTGTAAAATAAACAAAATGTATGTTTATTATACATGGGATTTATTTAATACACACTCATATATGCTTATTCAAAGTACATATGTAAATCAGATTCAGATAATAATGTATATATTAGTATGTGCGTGCGGCTCTGTACCTCCGTCGAGGACTTAACACAACCAGGCCTGTATGGTCAAGAGTGATGCTAGCAACGGAGCAGCATCGAATGTATACATTTCATCAAAAGGACGAATGAATTCAACATAGATTCAACGACTATCAGTTAATTATAAGCGACGTTGAATTTCCAGGTTAGTGTCCATTGTCTTGTAAGTCCACTAGTAGTGGAGCCACCTTTCACGTATGCAATGCTGCGTCCAGATATGTACCGTGGTTTTATAAATCATGGGTTGGTCTGTCGTCAGCAACCTCAGAAGACAGCTACACTACCAGACGTACAACTCAAGAGTACTGACATCATGTTACCTGGAAACAACTCGAAGAATCCACGAATAGATTGCAAGATCGGTCGTAAAAATAGAAATGTTTATGTACGTAAGTATATATGTGAGTTTATTTGAAGCACACGCACACATACATACATATATATATATGTGTGTGTGTGTGTGTGTGTGTGTGTGTTTGTTTCTTACATATGTTAGATAGATAGATAGATAGATAGATAGATAGATAGATAGATAGATAAGTGTAATGGGAATAAACCTAGGTGTCAAGCTATTTTGAATAATGTACTTATTGAATATTCAATGACTTTATATGGGAAATTCATTGTGATAATATAATATTTATCTTGACATATTCATACGATGGTTCAGTATTTATTGCTGTTTACCATTATTTAATGCCATTTACCTTTATTCATTTGTATATTTTCGCTTTCAGTCTTCCATTTATTCACATCACGCAACTATCAGCAAAATAGAAAGAAAAACTGATATACTAAAAATATTTACAACTTTTAACATAGCACAAAACAGAAATTGATAAAAATCCTAAAAATTATTACTCGCCTGAAATACTTACCTATATCTACATCTCTAATTCTCTTTGTTTCTCTCTATCTCTCTCTCTCTTTCACTCTCATTCTTTGTAAGTATATATATATATATATATATATATATATATATGCGTAGTTGGAAATGCAAGTGTATTTTACATGCGTGCATGTGCTTGTGTGTGATTTCATGCATGCGTGCGTGCTCATGCGCGTGTGTCTGAATTATATTTTTTAGTAATTGATGGACCCTGTTTATTTCTAATGCAGTTCAGACATGAATGAAATAACAAATCACTCGATAAACATTCATAAATAAGATTCATGCCCTATGCGAATTATTCATAGAAAATGTTTGTGTATACACACACACACACACACACACACACACACACACACACACACATACACATACACACATACATATATGTATATATATATATATATATATATATATGCATTATTTACATTATTTACATTCAACGGATATTTGCCCTCATCTTGCTTGTTGTTAACACAACGTTTCGGCTGATATACCCTCCACCCTTCTTTAGGTGTCTTGAGGCAATTTCGAACCTAGGTTCTCATTCCTAAGGTATTTTTCGATGTTGTTATTATTATTATTATTATTATTGTTGTTGTTGTTGTTGTTGCTGTTGTTGTTGTTGTTGTTGC
>NC_068988.1:16328842-16329135 GCF_001194135.2 Octopus bimaculoides | reverse complement strand
TTGTTGTTGTTGTTGTTGCTGTTGTTGTTGTTGTTGTTGCTGTTGTTGTTGTTGCTGTTGTTGTTGTTGTTGTTGTTGTTGTTGTTATTATACCCTCCAGAAGGAACGTTGTGTTAACAACAAACAAGATGAGGACAAATATTTGTTCAATGTAAATAATGCACATAATTCCTCATCTCTTAAATATAGAACTGTATATATATATATATATATATATATATATATATATATATATACACATTTATAAATATAAATTGATATGCTGATGTATATAGAAATATGTTAAAATATAC
>NC_068988.1:16327231-16328584 GCF_001194135.2 Octopus bimaculoides | reverse complement strand
GTGGTGGTGGTGGTGGTGGTGGTGGTGGTGGTGGTGGTTATTGTTGTTGTTGTTTTTGTTGTTGTTATTATTATTATTATCATTATTATTATTATTATTATTATTATTATTATTATTCAGGTCACTGCCTGGAATCGAACTCGGAATCTTGGGATTAGTAGCCCGCAATCTTAACCACTACGCCATATGCCCATGTGCCTAGCGTTGAAAATGCAGTTGGGATTTGAAGGCATTTTTGAAACTATCTATGCAATAAAATTTTCTATTAAACTATGCAAGAACTCTACAGAAACTTATGAAAACCCCAGATTGCTAATGGATGAACTTGTATGAGTCAAGTGTCGGTTGTTTGGTGAGAAAGAGGTTCAGGGCGGTAGAGGGAAGCTGAAAGACGATGAAAGGAGTGAGACGGATGGAAATGTCAGAACAGCAGAGATCATTGAGAAAATTCGAATTTTTCTACATAAAGACCGTTGTGTATCTGTAAAGGCAATCTGCATGTAGTTTGGAGTCGGTGTGGCAACATGAAGATCTGAACATGCGCCAAATTTGTGTGAAATTTGTTCCCAAGGTGTTCATTGACGAATTAAAGTAAAGGCGCGTTGGTGACAGCGGGGAGATTGTTGAGCTCATTACCTCCGTTCAGAGTCCTTGATTCTCTGGTAACATGTTACGAAGCTTGATCTACTGTTATGATACAGAGTGCCCAATGGAAGAATCCACGCTTCTGGAAATCTGATGATGATACCACTTTTGGGGATTGCAAGGGCATCATCTACATTCTCTAGGTTCCCTCAAGCTAGGCCGTCAAAAAAAGAGTTCTTTGTGGGAGATTCTAATGGAGTTCAGGAAGAGATTTCGTTGGAAGAAGGCAGATTACTTCTAGCAGACCCATGCGCCGGTTCATAATTCCGATTTCGTAATCAAATACTTGATAGAGGTGGGAATAAAAACTGTCCCAGACGTTGCACCATGTGATATTTGTTTGTTTTCCAAGATCAGGAAGAACTTCTGGGGAAATCATTTTGAAGATATTGAGAAGATGAAGGTAGCTGTGACAGGGTCCTCAACACCTTCACTTTGCAGGACTTCCGTGAAGCCTGCCTCAAGTGATTGGACTGTTCCAAGAGTAGTAACGTCCGAGCACACTACATTGAAAGTGATTAGAGTTTTGGACTTCTCTGAAATTAATAAATGTCTCACTAAATTAGTCTCAAAACTTCTGGAATAAACACACAGAGACAAAGCAACAAACATGTGTGTGTATATATATGTATATGTATGTGTGCGTAATATACACACACATATATATATATATACATATATATATATATATATATATATATATATATA
>NC_068988.1:16324700-16326102 GCF_001194135.2 Octopus bimaculoides | reverse complement strand
ATATATATATATATATATATATATATATATATATATATATATATACATACATATATATATATATATACAGCTCACATATTATAGTTATATGTATTATTTACGTTATTAAAGAAGTGTAGACAGAGGCTAACGTCACCACATCACATCAACACCTCCCGTATGAATCTATACGAAATTGATATCAACATAAAATTTATAATTAACATCACAGCATGGTTTCAAGAGAACAATTAATACATACTGACCTCTAAATGAGGTGTCGAAATAATAGACATAATTTTATTGAGGTTATAAACATTCAAAAGCCGACATCAAATATATGGCACATTTGTGTACACAGATATATGAGACTATATATGTATGTGTATGAAAAAGAGAGTGTAGTGGGGTGACTTATATATCATTATATCTTACGTAAGTGAAAAGCAATAGGATACAAAGAGTCATAAAGTCGATGATATTTGGTCATTGAAAACAATAAACATTAGACGCCAAAAAAATATTCGCTACGCAAATAATTAACTTCATCGAACAAAACTAAAGTCGTTTTTTTTTTTTTACGTGAAATGGAATGGAATCTATAACAAATTATATTTCCTGAATATTCTTTAGAAAATCTACTCATTGAAATCTTGAAAAGACAGAAACGATAAAAATAAAAGAACAGTTATTAAATTTATAGATTTAGATACAAAAATACTATCATCTAATATTATTAGACAGATAAACATGTTGTATTTTTTGTTGTTGTTGTTGTTGATGTTGCTGTTTTCGTAAATTTTCTCTTGTTTTCGTACAGCTCTGCTTATAAATAATGCATCTTCAACAGAGTCTGGTATGATTTTGTCTTCGGAACGAAGATTCTTTCTGCTTTCTTCTTCTATTTGAAGATGTCAAGTAGAGTTGACTATGAATGTCTGCAAACTAGCTTCTTCATTATTAACCACAAATAATACGTGAGTATATTTTGAACGTATCCATGCAGCATCTCTGACCATGTCGTTAAAAGGTTCGCTTCGCAGCCTAATGACTTTAACTTCAATGCCGTTTTTATCACAACCATGCGTGGACCAAATTCATGTAACTATTTTTTCTTTCTTTTTATTTTCTGTAATACCACTGTTGTTCTGTACTTTGTTGCAAGATTATTACAATAATATCACTTTCATAAAAGGAATTCTGAGGTACACATACGGAAGATGTTTGTCGCAATTATTTTCGCACATAAATTCTTGGTATTTCATGAATCATACATTACAGGATCTCCCGATCGATAGGGAGAAATTAATCAAGTAAATATATTTATTCCATATATGTTTTATACATACATACATACATACATACATACATACATACGCATATATATGTATATATATATATATATATATATATATATATATAT
>NC_068988.1:16318519-16321809 GCF_001194135.2 Octopus bimaculoides | reverse complement strand
TATGACATATTATACATATATATATGTATATATATAATCATTTATGTTTTATTATATGACATATTATACATATATATACACAATGTATATATTATATCGTATACATATATTATATATTATATATTATGTGTGTGAATATTTATATATATATTACATTATATATTTCATATGACATTGTGTGTACATATATGTGTGTATGTGTGTGTGTATGTATATATGTGTGTGTGTATGTATGTATGTATGCATGCCGGTATGTACATGAATAAGCTTATGTGTGTATGTGTGTGTGTGTGTTCGTGTTTGTGTGTGTGTATGTGTGTGTGTGTATGTGTGTGTGTGTGTGTGTGTGTGTGTGTGTGTGTGTTTGTGTGTCTAAATACTCTTGATGGTGAATGATGTGAAGAAAACAAGAGTGCAATTTAATAAGCATAACACATTTTTGCTGCATTACGTTGCATCTTTAATTTGTGAGTTTCTCTGCGATTGGCAATCAATTATTGCACTTGTTGCTTGTTGTAAACTATTTGACACGGACTACGTAAAAGAAATCTTCACAGGTTTTCCCACAAAGAAAACAGTACACACATTAAACTAATCAATACATTGATCATTACAGTCTAGATGTTTTACAGACAACTTGGCTTCTCTACTCTATCATTATTGTGCTTTGATAAATTATATCGATGTACATAGAAATACGTGAGTGATTACCATACGTAATATATTTATTTCCTATGTATACCTAAGATTAACAAAGCCCAGCTAAGAACGATAATCTGTGACATTCATGCCTTTCTCAATAGAATGCATTTACATAACTGAAGTGGAATATCAACAATGTGGTGTTGAACTGTAAAACCGTAAATTGTAGTCATGGTTCGGTATCAGCGCTTCCATTGATTCTACAGCGACCACATAACTATAAATTTTGATTTCTGCCCTTTATAAATGATCGACACATATTACTGAAGAATATCGCCCAATAAATTGACATCATTATATTTCAGTGACTGCCTCTAATAAACGAGGAAATGTCTACAGGATCGAGGTGTAATCAGCATGACGAGATGAACATGGAATTGGCTAATGTACATTGACTACTGCAGCAGTCCAAAATAAGAATGACTGTGCTAATTCAACGGACAATAGACCGGGGGGAATGTTAACCCTACATAGAGATTTTTACGTACAAATCTCTTAACAGTCGTAATCTCGGTTAACATGTACCAAATATAAGGTTAGTGCTATTATATCACACGACTATATTGGAAACGAGTGGAGGTGCGTGGCTTAGTGTTTAGGGTGTCAGCATAATGAGTGTGAGATTGTGGTTTCGATTCCTGGACCGAGCGATGCGTTGTGTTCTTCAGCAAAACACTTCATTTCACGTTTCTCCAGTCCACTCAGCTGGCAAAATTGAGTAACTCTGCGATGGACTGGTGTCCCGTCCAGCTGGGGAACGCATACGCCATTGAAACCGGGAAACAGGGCCCATGAACCTGGCTAGGCTTTAAAAGGCGCATCTATTTTCTGCGATGGACTGGCGTCCCGTCCAGTTGGTGAGGGGACACATACGCCATTGAAATCGGGAAACCGGGCCCATGAACCTGGCTAGGCTTTAAAAGGGCGCATAAATAAATAAAAATATTGGAAACGATGAATAGTTTTTACTCTGCGGTGGAGTAATCCTGCGTCCTTGGTCCTCGGAATATATTCCTGCTCACCACTATCGGGACAGAGATAGCTATCTGCAGGTGCAAGCTCCGTGAGTCAGAGTGGCTGTTCCGGTGCATCTTCCTCGCCATCCTCCGGAGAAACACCTTTTTTTATTTTGATTTCTGGATCCATGAGCCAATTTGACTTACTCGAAATTGTACGTTCCACTCCTCAAATACTTAAATCCATGTAACAATTTTATTATTCTAATTCTTTGAAAACTTGTAAAAATAGTGTAATTGATAATATAACCAGTTCCACGTTTATTGCTGATGTTGTTTACATTATTGTAACTTAAACCCTGATCAGCTCTGATTGAACATATCTATGACGAAAAATTATTCTGTACACCTTTACTTTATCTTTATCTCAGATGATTTGCATTTGACACTGTATTATTTATTTAACATTCCTCTTTTCAGATGTAATTCTTAAAGATGGTAAGTGATTTTCCCCGAAAACTTGCTATAATTAGCAAGTTCAGGACCCACCTAGTGGTTCTTTCATCAGTTACAGATTAACATGGTTTGTCCTGTTTAAAACCTATGAACTGCCAAACAGTCGTCTGGTCCACAGGTAACCAACTGATTCGACCATCAGCATCCTTCAACAAGTCAACAGATATATTACCCGCGAGAAGGCTGATATCTATAAAACTCTTATAAATTAAGTGACGAAAAAAGAAAAGTAAATATTTTATTACTTCTATACAGCCAGCAGACTTTAAAAATTTTGTTTTTAATGTTCATTTATTTATCTGTTTATTTATTTATTAGTTTTTTTGTTTTTTTTACTTCGCCACTCAAAAATGAAATTTGTATCTAATGAAGAGTGGCAGACATTTTACACAAATAATTTCAGATACACACACACACACACACAAACAAACACACACACACACACACACACACAAACACACACACACACACACAAACACACACATACACACACACACACACACACACTCACTCACAACCACAAGCACACAGACACGCATACAGACACACACATATACAGACACACATGCAGACACACACATAAAGAAATACACACAGCAAAATGCATGGACGCACATATACGTTACATACATAGAGACATATGTATACATATATATAAGAATGCATGTATATGTGTGTGTATGCATGTGTGTGTGAGTATGCGTTTTTGACAGCGATTCAATATTTGGCTAGGTCGCTTTCGTTAGAGTGACTGGGAAGGGGAACCAGCACTTCGAAGTTACTACCAATCATTTCCTTGTCGAAGTGAAGAATATTTACGATACTCTAATTTAAGGCGTTACGTGATGCTTGAGTTAATGTTTGACTGGGAAGTACATAACTACACACAAAACCAAATAAGAAGAAACAGCAAGTCAGGTAAATATAAATGTATATACGTAGACCGATGGACGGACTGGCAGCTAGACAAACAGACCGACAGACAGGCCGACAGACAGGCCGACAGATGGACATAGAAAGAAGGATAGATTGATAAATATATATATATATATATATATACATACATACATACATACATACATACATACATATATATATATGTCTATGTATATATAT
>NC_068988.1:16316980-16318509 GCF_001194135.2 Octopus bimaculoides | reverse complement strand
ATATATATATATATATATATAGAGAGAGAGAGAGAGAGAGAGAGAGAGAGAGAGAGAGACAGACAGACATACAGACAGAATTAGGCATATTATCCATATTATGAGCCATACAATTTGTTGGTCAGTTGAAAGGCAATAGAACCATTAGACAAAGTTTCTCTGGCATATTAGCTTCGAAGAGTGCTATACTCCTCATGAGAAGCAGGTTAAACGAATTCTCTCTACCCGATGTTGTTGCTAGTGTACATTTTTTGCTGTATCGACTGGAGGAAGGACAGATGAAATGCGCCCTTTCTAAGAATCGATCCCATGATCTTAAGATTGTGATTCCAACACTTTAACCGCTAGGCCATGCAACTTCACATAAAAAGAATTAGTAAACAAAAGCAATTTGAATTAGTGTTCAATAACCACCAAGACTGGACAGAGCCCTAATATTATCAGCCAATAAAAATTGTTAAACAGGCTTAAACATACTTCATTTATAAAATGGAACAAAGTGACTGGAGAAAAGATTTAGCTATCCTTTTCTAGTACGAAAAGTCACTGATTAGAGAATTTCACGTAGGATCGGAAAAGTTCGTGCACGTTATGCATTCATTGTTTCATGCAGAGTAGAAAGGGAAATAATCAGAGACAAGTCAACGATCACCTTAGGTGAGCATTTCTTCGGATAAGAATGCGTATGTTCTGTAACGTAGACTTAATTAGGTGTGATCAGATTTAGCATTAATGCTCCTCGTAGTATTTTAAAACTAATTTGAAGATTATGATTATTGTATATTTATTAGTTTGGGGCGGGTTGTGTACGTTGTCCTTTATCGTTTGGAACGACACTTTTGTTATAATTTAGCAATTCCAATACACATATCGCATATTTTAGACAAAAGGATTTGATTTGAGGGTAATTTGGTTACTTTTATACGTTAGACAAGCGTTAGCATAAAGTTAGTCTCCATTTGCACGTATGAGTTTTCTCTTATATATCGTGACACTTATTTCATATATGGCAGATAGACGCGAGCATTGACAGACAATTATAAACTTTCTAAAAACGTTGGTTACTAATAATCGGCATCGGATGATGCAGTGTTGTTAATTGAGACAACTGCCAAAAGTGTCTGTCTAAGAAGTGAAGCTAACAAATCACATAGAATTTGTATCTGCTAACAAATTTTGATGTGTAGCATATATAGAGAAGAAAAGGAAATTTTGTGGAAATTTCTCAATTAGAAAATTTACTTACATGTGCATACACAGATGCATGTAAATATTTATGCATATCCATAGATAGATAGATAGAGATAGATAGATAGATAGATAGATAGATAGATAGATAGATAGATAGATAGATAGATAGATAGACAGACAGGCAGACATAGATTCATAAACAGGTAGATAGATTTATAGATAGATTGATAGACAGGCAGATAGAAAGGTAGGTAGGTAGGTAGGTAGGTAGGTAGGTAGGTAGGTAGGTAGGTAGGTAGGTAGGTAGGTAGAGAAACAGACAGACAGACAGACAGACA
>NC_068988.1:16312494-16316970 GCF_001194135.2 Octopus bimaculoides | reverse complement strand
AGAGAGAGAGAGAGAGAGAGAGAGAGAGAGAGAGAGAGAGAGAGAGAAAGAGAGTGAGCGAGAAAGAAGAGTATAATGGTCAAAAGTAATAGCATTCAACACACGTAGTGAAGGTTAGATATTTTCATTAACAATATTTAGTACACACAAGTAAAGTGTTATGGATACAAAAGCAAGAATGACTGAGTGTGACAATGCACAGAATCTTTGCCTCCGAACAATCGGTCGTCCCTTTTGCGACCATGAAATTATTAGCAAACAATCTTTGAATATTATATATATATATATATATATATATATATATATATATATATATATATATATATATATGTGTGTGTGTGTGTGTGTACATGGGGAAGTGTTCGTTGGTGCATATCTATATATTTCTCTCTCTGTCTATGTAAATTTAAACATGACGCCTTGACAACATCATGAAGAATGTAATGTCCTTCTGCCAGATCGAACAATATTAGAAACTAAATTTACACGCGGACTGTTTAGCTGAGAATATGGAATTTTGACATTGAGGTTCTGAACTAACAACTAAGGTTGTGAGCTTACAGAATTAGTACAGAAAAACGGTCCAACAATTTTAATATGTTCTTCCGATTAACTGCTCGATTCAGGAACAGTACGGATGCAAGCGATTCGGCTGAGGTTACAGATTATATAGAAATATATATTACTTTACAAATCAAAGGACGTGTTCCCACGATTGGAAAGGGAGTTATGCAGTAATCCCTCGTCATGTCGTGGTTCACCTATTGCAGTTTATTTATTTAAGCTTATGTCGATTCCTCTGTGGTTGTTGTTTTGTATTTATAATAAAATAAATATATACAAATTGTAAAAATAATGAAAAAATATACAGTGCACTATTGTTTCTACTTCGCGGATTTTCACCTATCGCGGGGTATATAAGAACGTAACACCCGCCATAGGCGAGGGATTACTATACTGCGTTTATGTGCTGGTTGCCCATACTAACTATAAAGCTAGTGACGCTCATCGAATATGAAAGGTGTTCCACTACTTCTTCAGTTCTTCGATAACCTATTGATTAAAACCAGAGCCACGTTCACTTTAATTACTGCAACTTCTCCGATGTTAACATGTACGTTTCCAACATCTTCTACTAATCTTACAGTAAACAGATCGAGGCTTCACAGCGAACCTACAGACATTCCAAATTCACGCGGCCTATAACCAATAATTTGTTCAAAATCTCGCTCAATGGATATCGCGAACAGAGCTGAATGTCTAAATTAAAATGACGTTTTGTAAAAGAGCGAATTTCATGAAAAAGTTTCTTCATTTCCTTCCCTACAACCCTCGATCTTTATGATGCAATCAATGAAACATTTCCTATAGGATCACCTGGTAAATCCTCAGCCTTAAAACTCAGAAGTTACGATTCCCATCGTCGCTAGACTTGTTCTGTTCTACAACAGCACTCCCTCCCCGCGCAATCAATCAATTATTCTTTCATATTTTGTCACCCACCGATATAGTGCAGAAGATTATTTCTTCTGATGTAAACAAAACGACGCAGCAGCTTGCCCACTGGATTGAAACTCCTTCGAAAATATATCGCGTATTAAACTGCAAAATTAAGACGAACATTTTGTAGCAAAATATACATTGGGCGTAAAACCAATATATATTTCGCTAGGTTGAAGGAAAATTCAATAAGCACCTACACACATTCTAAACCCCGAAAGTTTAACAACTATATCATTATCCAGATACATATGGAACATTCACTAACGTATTATGCCGCGTGAGCTATACTGGAATATTATTAGGAAAGCCATATGTTATTTTGATTGCCACAATCTTTGTAACTCTTACAAAGAAGAAAACCATTTATAACTTATTCGCCTGTGAACTACTGCTCAACAAATATCCAACTCGTTTTCTTTTCCCGAAAATTATGACAATCTATTTGCAATAAACGGTTGATTTTACTCCGTAAGTCCCGATCAAAGAGAATAAGCATAACTAGAAGCGAGAGCAGACTACATAGTTATCTTGAAGCTAACTTTTCACAGAATCTATTCGAACATGGAGAGATAAAATAATTTAGATCCCAATAAACAAGATAATTCCTAAGATACATTTTGGAAACCAAAGTCATTGAAATAGAAGACGGAAAATTAAAAAAATACGCAGCAAACATGTCAGATAAAACCATCAAAAGACTACACACTAACAAACTAACGTTAGTGACATAAAACAGATATGGGGAAAAAAAAGAAAAAAAAAGATCAAACGTTAACAGACTATTGAATCGGAAAATCAGAATGAAAACAACGTAAATGAAAATGTGGATGTAAGCGAATAGGAGAAAGATTCCAGATTAGAACATTCAGAATATAAAAGTACCGACTATGACAATAACTTGAAGGTGGAAGTAAGAAATAAGGTCAACGAATTCCTATCCCAAAAATAAATGTCTAACGATAAAACAGTAACAACAAAAGAATGGGAAAAACGGGTGCAAACATCAACAACCTGTGGGTAAACCGAGTAACATCCAGAATAGTCACAAAGGAGAGTGGAGACTTCCTCGAAGCTACTAAGAGTATAAGATAATTTAAAGGAAATCGCAGCGGAACAAAAGCACACAGAGAGAGAAAACCCACAAATTCAGTTAAATGTTGAATACAAGATCTATCTTTTTTCTCTGAAACTGTAATGAAATCAGGAACCAAAAGAAAGAAAGAAAGAAAGACAGAAAAAAGAGTCGCAAATACTAGGGAAGTACAACAGAGGAAATATAATATCCGAAATCAAAGGACACCGAAAGGAAGAGACACCCAAATAATAGGCCGTTATAGAAAGCGACAGTGACTCCTTAAACAATGCAAACACTTCAACTCGAGAACAAACTGATTTTACTGAATACTAAGTAAAAACTAAAGAGATGTCAATACTGCGCCAAAAACAATAGAAGATTAAGTAAGAGGCAATAACAACATAAGAATTAGCTTAGACGTTATGAAAAATATTAACAACTTGAAAGCGCTTGGAAGTAATAAAGATCTAAATTGTTGATTTAAATATTTAACAGAAACATAAAACCGTTTGGTAAACGTTTTATTACCACACTTATAAATTTAGAACAACACCATCATAATTCTCAAGCAAAGAAACAGCTAACACTAAAGCTTAGAAACCTATAACATCGTTCCCCCCGTAGAATACAAAGATTTAATTATAATAATATTAGTTATAATTTTTGGCACAAGGCAAGTAATTTCACGGGAAGGGTAAGTCGAATACATCAAACCCAGAGTTCAACTGGTACACATTTTATCATCCCGAAAGAATGAAAATTAATGTTTACCTCGGCGGTATTTGAACTCAAAACGTGAAACTGCACAAACGCCGTTAAGCACTTTGCCCGGTCTATTAATGACAGCCAGCTCACC
This sequence comes from Octopus bimaculoides, assembly GCF_001194135.2. Classification (NCBI taxonomy): domain Eukaryota; kingdom Metazoa; phylum Mollusca; class Cephalopoda; order Octopoda; family Octopodidae; genus Octopus; species Octopus bimaculoides. The sequence continues at coordinate 16,313,536 of NC_068988.1, read as the reverse complement.
GTCTTTTAACTAATAAAATAATAATAATAATAATATTAGTTTCAAATTTTAGCATAAGGCCAGTAAATTCAGGAGAAGGGGTAAGTCAATTACATCGAACCCCACTGCTCAACTAATACATATTTTATCGACTTCGGCGGAGACTGAATTCAGAATGTGAAGATGGACGAAATATCGCTAAACATTTTGTCTGGAGTGCTAACGATTTTGCCAGCACGCCGCCTTTTGATTATAGTAATATTCTTGGTGATAGTTTCTTGCCAGCAGCAAAATCGATATTGCAAACGTCCATGTTTGATTTATTTCTTCATTCGAGAGGAAGAAGCTGAGCCATTGTTCTTTAAAAGTTACATGAAACCTCAAACGTAGATGAGGTTCATATACGTTTTGGACAATGCCGGAAAAATGTAACACAGAGTAGAAACTCAAGAAATCAACGTTCTTAGGTTGAGGATCACAGTTTTAGTGTGGTGTATGTGATGTAAAAGGTCATTAGATAATCGAGATTTTCTATGTAGAAGTAAAATAAGACGAAGGAACAATGGAGTGTACAGACTGCTGTAAAAGCGGTAAAAATAAATCAGAGAGAGGAGGTGGATGAAAGGCGTAATGTAGTTCAAGCTAATAGGTGACGTGACTTTACTTCGTAAATAATATGATAGGTTGTGGAACATCAGAAACATCTCAGATGCAAATGGGATACTCCTATGTAGATGTCATCAAAGCTATTAAGTGAGTTAGCGATAATGGTGGCAGGTGGTCAGTATTGTCTGGATTTCAGGAAAAGGCCGTCTTTGTGATACAGTTTAGGTTGTGTCAAGATTGTGTGTTTGCAAAGAAATGTCGTTACTAATATCTCTCCCGCTCTTTCTCTCTCTCTCTCTCTCTATATATATATATATATATATATATATATATATAGTTTTAGGGAAAATAACCAATTTTCAAGAACTCATCGATGAAAATCCACTATCACATATAGAAAAATTAATAATTAAAAGCACAATAAATGAATCTTTTTATTATATTTATCTTATGATAT
>NC_068988.1:16307561-16311434 GCF_001194135.2 Octopus bimaculoides | reverse complement strand
ATATATATATATATATATACAAAATACTTATCATGACACAGAACTCTGTTTTGACCATCAACACTTTTTCGTCTTATATATCAACGATATACAACTGGTCTCACAACGACCACACCGACATGGATGACAAAACACTTTATTTGTCCCCAGCCTCCTGTGTCCAACGTCATCTGTATGCAAACAATATACCTTTCATATACATTGTCTCCATTAACATAGTGCTCAAAAATATGTTCCAATATGGCCATATCCTCTAATATTTGTCATCTATTTATTTATATATTTTCTTCCATACTAGATCAAGTATCGTGAAGAGTGTGTTTAGCTGATGAGCACTAATAATATCGAAACATTTGTCCTTTATTTGTAATTCTAAGCAATACTTCCAAAACCTAGTATTTGGTTCTCTTACATAGCATATATATTCACTGAAATCAAAGATTTGAAAATATTACGCGTATAACAGCTTTCCGTCTTTGCAAACACTGCTACCTGCAAATGAAATAATATCCTGAGAAACAACTGCCTAGCCGTGAAGGAAACCATTAATTGCAAAATTATTGATTGATTGCGATGAAGTGTAAACCTGGAATACTGACTAATTTTGCAAAAATTTTTCGTTAAAAAGTTCAATGAACTGACTGAAATAACGTGTTTTTTTTTCCTTTATTTATTCTGGGCAATACTCATCTCTATGCATAGGTTCAGAGGTGGAATTTCATTAATTCATGTGTATCCATTATTTGTTGAAAGCAAAAATCTAATTCATTCCACCACTCACATTTAACTGGTATTTTGTTAAAAGAATTACAAAAAATATACAGCTTACCATTGCACTTGTATCATGGCTGACCAACTAAGATCTCTTCCGCCATCACAGGGTTGTAATAATCGTCTTCCTCTAACTTCTAATTAACACTATATCACAATACATGAGCGTCCTCGAGGAATAATTACCCACTCCAAATATCAAGTGTAATATTTTATGTAATGTTGTTTCTGATCAGTGTTATACTTCAGCAAGAGTAATTAGCGATGAAAATGTTTAGAAACTATACTTCTGGTTGGAAGAGTAAGGGCTTGATATCATTTATCTTAAATATTGATTCATCAGGGTGGTGGGGGGGTAAATTACGTATTGTTCCAGATTCGTATCTAAAATCTAAGCGTTGTTATCATGGCAGAAATTTAAAAACTTAAAAAACAAATTATAAGTACGTCAGGAGAAAACAAGAAACAAAATGTAATATAATCAAAAGCAAACAGAGAGAGAAAAAAATTGCAATAAATCATTGAGAATGAAATAACGGAGAAGAAAAAGAACCAAACTTATTTTCAACATTGATGCACAAAGAGCACTTGCAAAATTTCAACGATACACACAAACAAGTATAACAATGGCTTATCCGTTTATTAATGAAGAAGTGCTCTTGAATGTTTTCAAGATGTGACCAACAGTGCAAAGAAATATCATGCACAGAACAAATATATTATGCTTGATTCTTCTTTATTGATCGTGGCAGGTTGTACTAACTGTAATATGGAAGGATTTGAGAATAATGTGAAAATAGGAGAAAACTTTGCAACTTTAAAGAAACAACTACCGGTCGGAAGATAGGAAAAAGTTAACGACTCTGACCGATTTTCAAATCGCGTTGCTGAATGTTAGTGGTTGTTGTAGAGATATCTGTAGTCTCAGTTGACGCTGGTATAGTGGTGCAAGATGGTGATGTCTATAGTGCTTTTCGTGTAACTGTATACTACTGGATGTTCATTTAATAAAGAGGTAATATTTAAACACTATTTCCTCATGCATCTTTCGCATTATCTTTCCTTCGATTTAATTATCTATTTTCCAATGTTTGTCTTCTTTCTGTCGTATATCTATGTACACATCTAACGATCGTTCAATATTTCTACTTTCCTCTTTCTCTCTCTCTCTCTCCCTCTCTCTCTCTCTCTGTCTCTCTGTCTCTCTGTCTCTCTGTCTCTCTCGCTGTCTCTCTGTCTCTCTCTCTCTCTCACTGTATTTAGGTAAATAGATAGATAGATACATACATACATCCGATGACAGAGAGGGTGATATATATATATATATATATATATATATATATATATATATATATCGCCCTCTCTGCCATCGTATGTATGTATCTATCTATCTATCTATATGTTTACCTAAATAACTAGGCAACGATTTATCCATCAATATCAGTATATATACGCAGCCAAAACACCCTGAAAACCAAGCAAATGAATATATGATGCTATTTCCTAAGTATAGGTAAATTATGATGAGTATGTTTCCGAATAAAGGGGACGAAATTAGGAATACTTTAATAGAATGTGCGGCCATTTTCCCTGTTTGAATTGCCGAATGGAGAGGAGATTATTAGAGTTGGCGGATGTGATTGAATTCAAACATACTCCATGCCTATTTATTGATTTCTGGCTTGGACGAAGTGTAAATGTAATATTCACGTTGCCTTATTTTAATGTGTTTATCGAAATTCTGAGAGTAGATAAATGTATGATGCACACGAAACATCGGTCTTGTAGAATTTCATAAATTATGCTATTCTGCATAATAGCAGCTGTTTATATATACTGCTATCTTCATCGGTGTCGTTTTAAAATCCCCCATATTATATAAACACTAACATCCATCTGGGCGCGGGTTGGTCAATTGCCTACCACTTATGACACGTAGTCAGTAATCAAAACTGAGACCAAGCAGATGTAATGATATATCTGAAGGACCTGAAAAGGAGAGGGTGATTTCCTGATCTATAACTGAAAATTATCAGTCGAATATTTATTGTTTTCTGGAAGCTAGCTGAGAAATTTGATTTCACTTCTAGTGAATTATTGGTTACATACACTACACACACAACGAAATAACCACTTAAGAACATATATGTATGCGTATGTGCATGCACGTATGTTCTTTTTCTCTTTTTAATTTAGAATAAAATTTGACCTTATGAAGAAAAGTATCCTGTTTTAACCTTCATCCTTTAAATCTTAAGAAGGTCTTGCAGTTTTTATATACCAGATATCGTGATCATTTTAGCATATAAATTAAGGATTCGTCTTCTTTTTCAAGATCCTAAGTTCGATCATAGTTTGCTCCTGACGGGTTGGTATGTATCTTGTTCCTCCAATGTATCTCTGTGTGTATAGCGTCGTCATCAACTATTTACAATGCCCGGAAAATTCAATATGCTAAGCGGTGTGAGTTTATAGGGAGTGGATCTCAATTTACGAAGGGACTTTGGTTCCACCACTATCCTCTGCAACACGCGACGAATGAGACAGGCCAAGTCACATTAGGAAATTGTAACTGACTGCCGCTAACTCTTACCACCCTGAAGATTCACGTTACTTATTATCTCCTGCTTTTTCCAATCCAATGTTATTCAGAGCAACTATTGCGCTTGACTACGTCCGCTACATCCATTGTTTCTTAAAATGGGAAAGGTTGTATTAAGACAGAGTTGACTCTCTTAAGAATACGGAGACTCCCGACGGCATCCCTTTATTGGGAGTCATTCGATTACTCTAGATTTCCCCCAGAAAACGAACAAACCTAACGTGCATGAACGTATGTATGCATGTACTTATGTATGTATACATGTAATTATGCATAATCATACGTTTGAGACCCATAAATTTGAGAAAGAAATACCTTTTTGATAACTTATTTATGATTATAAAACTACAAAATCTACAATGCAGTGTGTATGTGTGTATGTGTGTGTGCGTGTGTGTGTGTGTGTGTGTCCGTGCTGTACCACATGAGGATCCATATACTGTTTTTCATTTACTGTTTTAATTTAAAGTTCTTGCATTTTATTCGTTGTATAGTGAACT
>NC_068988.1:16303026-16305051 GCF_001194135.2 Octopus bimaculoides | reverse complement strand
GTGTGTGTGTGTGTGTGTGTGTGTGTATATAATCTTTTATATTTTCACTGTTTCAGTCATTAGAATGGGGCCATTCAGGGACACTTCCTTAAAGCATTGGAGTAAAGTAATGTTTAGGTATGAGCAGAATTTAGGTTAGTTTGAAAAATGTTTGTCATATATTTTAACTGCTAAACGGCAAATACATTGCAGTTAGATATGTGAGAAACACATTTCAAGTAACCTAAATTCTACTCATATATATATATATATATATATATATATAAGTTCAAAAAAACAATAACAAAAAGACAACAAAGTGAGGACGTGATACATATATATATATTAGAGTCCCTCATGACGTGAGGCGTTATTGTATAGTAATGCCCATATATAAATATAAATATATATTTCGGGAATAAATGATGGATTTTTTTTCCCTTATGAGGTTTTTTTCACGCTAGCTACTTGATAAATTCTTGTAAAAGAATTCGTCCTATTATTGAATTTAAATATAGTACCAGAATATATTCAGTGCTGAATTTATTCTGAGTAAGAGGCATATTTACCGAGATGCAATTCCAAATTCCCGCCACTTACATAGGGAAATAGCGATGAACAGTCTTCTATATGCTATGCTGGATACACGGTGTTCGTTTGGTATGTTGATACACTGTTTATTTCTATTTTTCTGGACCATATTATACTGACGAGTAGAAGTTGCATAATTCTAAAATAACTACGAAATCGTGATAATTTAGTCCGTTTTTAAGGGGTTGGCTTTGAGAGTTGCATTTCCTCGCATTCGGTAAAAACGTGCTTTTTATAGTAGTTTGACCTTAGAGTCCCTCATAGCGTGAGGCGTTATTGTATAGTAATGCCCTTATATAAATATAAATATATATTTCGGGAATAAATGATGGATTTTTTCCCTTATGAGGTTTTTTCACGCTAGCTACTTGATAAATTTTTGTAAAAGAATTCGTCCTATTATTGAATTTATATATATATATATATATATATATATATACATACGACTAGATTCTACATAATATCCCTTTACCAATTTCACTTGCAAAATATTTTTTCACTCGGGTATATAGTTGAACACATTTGCCCAAGGTTGCACGCATTGGGACTGAACTTTAAACGAGGTGGTTTAGAGTTAAGACTCTTAACAACACTTCCATGCCACGGCATTCATGTGTGTGTGTGTGTGTGTGTGTGTGTGTTTGAGTGTGTGTGTTTGTGTGTGTGTGTGTGTTTGTGTGTGTGTGTGTGTGTGTGTGTGTGTGTGTGTGTGTGTGTGTGTGTGTGTGTGTGTGTGTGTGTGTGTGTGTGTGTGTGTGTGTGTGTGTGTCTGAGTGTGTGTGTTTGTGTGTGTGCGTTTGTGTGTGTGTTTATGTGTGTGTTTTTGTGTGTGTGTGTGTGTGTGTGCGCGTAGTCATATTTTTCACCTTCCTTTTTCGTATTTTCATATTAATGGATACAGAACCGCTATCTTGCCTAGAAACCAGACACTTTCATTGGAATTTCGATAGCATCAAACAAATTAGACTTGTATATATCCTTGTATGAATTCATACATGTAAACATACGTGCACACATCCACACTTATATGTGTGAATATGTCCTTGCATACTTATATATATGTGTATACGTGTATATGTATATATATATATATATACACGTATACACATATATATCAACATGTGTGTGTGTGTGCGTGTTTTTATTTGCCGGTGTAAATACCGTGAACGCTACAATACGAACGCAAACCATGTGACCAGCTACCACACATATTACAAATATAATCTGGAAGATGAGCCGTAAAAATTTGCAAGACTTTTGTAAACTTCAACTTGTACAAATTACCGTTGTTGTTAACCTCATTCAAGCGATACAGCTTTTTCCTATGTTAGAAACCAGCTCCTTCCTTATGAGACGAATTCAGATAATTAAAATAGAAAGTACGCTATGCATGTATATGCATATATATCTATTTACACACACACACACACACACACACACACACACACACACACA
>NC_068988.1:16296585-16300554 GCF_001194135.2 Octopus bimaculoides | reverse complement strand
CTACCACCACCACCACCACCACGATGGTAGTCAGTTCACAGAAAGTCGCAAAATTTATAGTGCTTCGTGGTATTTCTGACGACAATGATTTCATGTTCACATCCTTTCGCACACTGAGCCTGTTGTTGGACGGAAAACGATCAAAAAATCGATAAATCGATCACTTCTGAATTATTTCATAAATTCTAACACCACCTTCGCCTCTGCCACCACTACTACCACCGCCATCGTCACCTCTATCACCCACAACACCACCACGACCACCGGCACCGACCCGAGTCACGTGATCTGTCTAGATAACTAATCACCACAACCTTCACTATAGAGATCCTTATCAACACCAGCATCCTAACCTCGTTGATGATGAGGATTACGATGCTGCTGTTGATGATGATGACGGTGATGACGATGATGATGATGATGATGGTGATGATGACGATGATGATGATGATGATGATGACGACGATGACGATGATGATGATAATGATGATGGTGAGGATGATGATGATGACGATGATGATGATGATGATGACGATGATGATGGTGATGATGATGATAATGATGATGATGATAGTAGGGAAGTGGTGTGATCATCAAAAATCATCATCACCATCATCATCAGCGTCATCACCATTATTATTACCGTCATCACCACTTCCATTATCATCATCATCATCATCAACATCATCATTATCATCATCATCATCAACATCATCATTACCATCAACCTCATCATCATCATCATTATCATCATCATTATCATCATCATCATCATTATCATCATCACCATCATCATCACCATCATCATCATCACCATCATCATCATTATCACCATCAGGAATGAAGACAATTCTTATCGTCATCTCTCCCGACGATGTTGCTACTGGAATTTTACCACAACCACCATTATTACTAACATCACCTCCCGCACCAGAACTAGTTCTACTAACACCCACACCACCACCACCACTACCACCACCACCACTACCACCAACACCACCACTACCACCAACACCACTACTACCTTTAACTCAGTAATTACTGTTCTTGATCTCAGCTCACAATCAAACAATTACCACTGTTACCGCCATTGCAATTGAAACATCCCCCCTCCTTCCCCTCCTGCTCTTCCTGCAGCAACTACTACTACCACCACCACCACTACTACTACTACTACTACTACTACTACTACTACTACTACTATTACTACTACTACTACCAGTACCACTACTACTGTTTCTATTGATTGCTATAACTTAATATATTTATCTTTAATATCAGTACAACCGTCCTTTAAGGTAATCCTCGCATCCATATCGCAGAAAGCCAACTTGAGGATTCCTCTTTTTTCTCCATGAAAAGGATTGGACTGATTAATAACATAGTGGCTTATGGTATAGGGGTACAACCAACTGCAACAACAACAACAACAACAACAACAACAGCAACAACAACAACAACTGCAACAGCAACAATAACGAAAAAAATGGAGGCAGCAACTGCAACAATACTGTCGACTACAATCACGGCAAGAGCGAGAACAGTAGCGAGAACAACGCCAGCAGTAGCGAGAACAACGCCAGCAGTAGCGAGAACAACGCCAGCAGTAGCGAGAACAACATGAGAAACGGCAGGAGTGACTCAGCAAATCTACGAGCTTTAGAGGAACATCATGAAGTGAAAATGCAGCAACCAATAACAACAACAATGCCAAATGTTAGGAACATTCAAGCAAATGCGGCTGTGTAGTAAGAATGTTACCACATGATTCCGGGCTCAGTCCAACTGCGTGGAACCCTAGGCAGGTATCTTCTGCTAAATCCTTGGGCCGCTCAAAACCTTGTGATTGGATTTGGTGAGCAGAAACTAAAAGGATATCTATATATATATATATGAAAAAAAGGTCTGAGAATGAAATTTTAAAGATGTTTATTCACTTGACCGGTTTCACTTTTGTAGAAAAAGATTGTCAAAAGTAAAATGTAAAGCTTTGTATAAGCTTTGTTATGTTAAGTACTGGTTGTCACCAAAGTATTAAAATACATATATACATTCTTTGATAATCATAAGAAAATGTTAAAAACAGTTTACAAAAGAATATTCAAGAACATGTATTAGCAGTTCAATAAAAGTCATGTTTGTTTGGAAGTATATATATATATACACACAGAAGGAGATATATTTAAGAATTTACAAAAAACCGGAGAGGAACCGACCTGTCTTTTTAACATGTTTTCTCTCTTGTGTGTAGCTAGGGAATATTTGCTATTTTAAGGGACAGTGTGTGAGGCTAGTTGGGTGGGGGAGGGAAGAGCAATGTAGAATTAAAAGGATTTCTTTTTTGCTTCTGGGCTAGTCTGTCATGGTTCAGTGGTTTTTGGGACTGGTCTTAGAGATCAGAATGGTGTGAGTGTGTGTCTCGGTGCACATCTCTATGTGCGTGTGTGTATATACATGTGTTTGTGTTTGTGTGTGTGGGCCATGTTTAATTGGTCCCAGAGTTTATTTTGGCGTGTGTATATGGGTCTGTGTGTGTTTTATATTTGGTCGGATGGTGTGCATATGTGTGCACGTTTGTTCGTGTGTGTATGTGTGTGATTATTATTTGTTAGGGTGTTGTGTGTGCGCATGTGTGTGTATGTGCTTGTTCACGTGTGTGTATGTGTGCGTCTGTGGGTGCGTGTGTTTTGGGTTGGTGGGTGGTAGTTCTCAGGGAGATTCAGCGTGGGATTGTATGTCCCAAGTTTATCCCTTTGAAATACAAGTACAGCTCATCAAATATGTGTAAGTGTGTGCGTGTGTGTGTGTGTGTGTGTGTGTAGAAAATTTAATTAGATGATATATTAACATTTTAAAGGGACGAGTATATCCAAGAATACACTGGTTCAATACCTTATATCTTTGGGAAAGAAATTTCCTTAAATGAATAAGTACATATTAAGCATATAATCCAGTTATTTATTAATGAATTGATAATTATTCATTCCTACGAATCTTTCAATTTGTACTCCTTCAATAAGTTACAAAATTACGCAAGAAATGTTCATTTATAATACATAAGTAAAATATTATCCGGAGAATGTTAGACATTAAAAAATTACATGTTGGCCAATCCGTTCTTTCCAGCAAACTATCTAATATTTCCCTGATGATATTTTGCTCATAATTTATAAATGCAGATTTATTGCATAAATTTGTAATTTATTGAAGGAGTACAAATTGAAACAATTATAGGAATAGATGATTATCAATTTACTAATAAATAATTATTAAGCATTATTTCTCCATTTTATTCTCTTAATTGAATATGGTTTATATATATATATATTTTTTCTTCTTACCTATCTCCCCCTTCTCGTTCTGTTTCCTTGTGTTGTCCTTGCTTCTCCCCTTCACTGCTATACATATCTCTCTCTTACTTTTCCACCCTGTCTCTCATCGCTTACCTTTTTTCCACTTCCTCCCTTTTCCACTCTCTACCACTCCTCTTCCTTTCTCCCTTCGGCCAGCATAAAGGCAAGACGAACTACTATCTCTCTCCGCTCAAGTCCGTCACATCACAGCGTTCAGTATCTCATCCCGTTCGGCTTAACGGCCCTTCACGTTGTTTTCACTGTTTAACTTTTCCTGTCTCGGTTTTTGTTTGCTACTTTGGAATCCTTGCTTAGCAGGTTAATCCACTTCGCGGGAAGAGCTATTCTAAGAGCGCGTTCTACTTCATCTTCGAAACACCTAGTTTAGAATAGAGGCAGCTGATGAAGGAAAAGTTCTAGGAGTGGCTTGTCTGTTTTCCTATCTATTCATTCTGTTGTCCGTAAAAAAAGTCTGATTTTTTTTGTTGCTTTGTTTATGTTCCCGTTCCTGTTTTGTCCACGGTTTTTGACGTCCTGTACTCGGATATGCATCTATAAGTATCCGAGCTGAAGCCATAGTAATCAATCTGCGGCTTTACCCTACGTGTTTTACATT
>NC_068988.1:16289764-16292735 GCF_001194135.2 Octopus bimaculoides | reverse complement strand
GCAGAGATGCCTATAATAGGACATCTACTCGCTAGAAATAGCAGCAAAAGACTACATACCACAAAAATTTGGGATAATTTCGAAAGGAAATGAAAAATAAAAACTTTTACCAATCTATATTCTGTACCATGGTTTCAAGTCAATTTTAGTAAGATAAAGATTATATCTTACTAAAATTGACTTGAAACCATGGTACAGAATATAGATTGGTAAAAGTTTTTATTTTTCATTTCCTTTCGAAATTATCCCAAATTTTTGTGGTATGTAGTCTTTTGCTGCTATTTCTAGCGAGTAGATGTCCTATTATAGGCATCTCTGCATTTTAAATGAATATATATAAATGTATGTATGTATGTATGTATGTATATAAGGTACTTCATATATTTTCCTTACCGTTCCCATATCATAAAGCTATAAACGTATTTAGTATCGGCAGCATAATTGAATACACAATAAATTATGTAGGTTATATTAACTGGTCAAAAGAATTACCACAATAGTGTAAAACAAAATTGAAACATAGAAAATTAACCTTGTTTCTGTTATTAACGAACAGTGCTTTCTTCCATTTTTTTCATTTGTCTTTTTTTTCTTTTTCTTTTTTCTTTTTTCTTTTTTGCTTTAAATACGACCGAAAATGATACTTAATCAATATCCAGATATTTCCGTCGATAAGGTTTGATCATGTATTAACGCATGTGTATACAGGCCTGGGCAGGCTTCATGTCTTTGTATGTGTTAATGCATTTAGATTGGCTGCTGCCATGCATGTAAATCTTTCCTTTCTATGCTAACGATATTGTCGTAGAGAAAATACGCCATTTAAGGGCTGCTACAGCTTCGCTCCATTGTTATCACACTGGGATGACACTGAATCGAAAGGACTACCACAGACTCTACAAGGTTCCTCACCTGACGCTCTTCCAGTTCAGCTAATCCATTGTTTTAGATGGGTACATTCTTATTGGTCTTGAAATAATAAAGGTCAAACTTGATCACACTAACCTAGCATATTAAATATATAAAACTAATATATTACAATAATTCAATGCAATATTTACGGAATTTAGTTACGACCTTCACCGTAATCTTTGCTTTCATAAAATTGTTCATCTGTTGAGAGATTATCTTGTCATGATCTTTGGCCGGTTTATTCATCTCAAGTATCGCGACTTGGATTTCTAGACAAAATTTTCAGGCATAGATTAGTTTGTTAACAGAGCTCAGCTAAAAATTATCAAGAACGTTAATGAATCACAGCTTATATATGTGGCCTGTTTCACATGAGACTAATTCGAACATTTTGAAAGATAAAATAACTGCATTCCTTTATCTCCATTTTATTTCCAAAATCGGATAGTAAACTCACGTTTCAACCTACCATCTTGTTTATTTCTAGTGTCGCGATTGTCCTTTCTTTTGGTTTATCAGTGATTATATTGCCCACTGTGTAGTTCTAACTTTAAGACAGAGAGGAGAGGTAATATAATATCTACTAGTTGTAGGTCAAACCTCAAACAGTAAGGGTGAGGTGAGTTGAATAAACAAGTCAAATACTAAGTACAGTACGTTATCATGTATAACATATTACCATAAGAAAAAAGTACTGTAAATAACACCCACCATAAAAGAGACACTGCTATGTTTAATATGCTACTATGTGGTCCGTACTAACATATATAATACCCTACCGTGCTTAACAAAGCTACCATGAATGAACAACACACCTGTGTATTATATACTTCCTTGAGGCGCCTAAATTGCCTTCAAGATATAAAACAATGGATTCTACGGCGGTTACCCGAATGGATACAAATGAATAAGCTAGAATATATCGCCATTAATACTGATTTCAAATTTTGGTACAAAGTAAACACTTTGAGGCGACGAAGTAAGTCGATTACATTGTCCCAATTTTTCAACTGGAACTTAATTTATCAACCCCGAAAGGAGGAAATGCTAGGTCAACCTTGGTGGAATATGAACTTAGAACAATAAGATGGACGAAATGCGGCTAAGCATTTCATCAGGCGTGCTAACGATTGTGCCATCTCGCCCCTTCATATGAATTTACATACGCCGGTGAGCTGGCAGAACAATTAGCAAGCCGGGGGAAATGCTTAGCGTCATTTCGTCAGTCTTTATGGCCTCATTACAAATGCCACCGGGGCTCACTGTGCCGTTCATCGTTTCGGAGTCGATGAAATAAGTACCAGCTGATCACTGGAGTTAATGTAATCGATTTAGCTCCTCTCCGAAATCTTAGGCCTTGTCCGAAAATTTGAAACCCATATTAAAGTTTATATATAAAAAATGTTAACATGAAAATTAACGAAATGAAATATAATATAATCGTGTGTGGCTAATTAAAGTAGGTGGGGAAAAATTTGCGACTAATGTATCCCTATTCTTAATCTTAATTGTAATGAAAGTGTATTTATGGAATGTAGGAATGTTGGAAAAAAAGCTGCTCAAATTTTGTTGTCGAAATACATAGAATAATTACAGTGTTGTATAATGTAAGCACATGGCGCATAACTTGAAACCCTGAAATAGTCACATTATAGGTTTAGATTAGAAAACTGAATAATTTTTGAAAGAATCACGACTAGTTTATTAAAAACAAATTGCTGTATAAATTTGCGCAATTCTCAATATATATATACGCGCACACACACACACAAACACACACACACAAACACATACGCCCAGAGAAAAAGAGGAAATGCTAGATAGAGGGATACATGTGTGCGTATATATACCGGCACACATACATACATATGTACGTATATATATAGAGTTATTAATATTTCTAAGTCTCTCTAAAGGAGACTACGGCAGCGGTACTGGAAATTAATAGTTATCGCCAAGCCAACATGGCAGTCCCAAAATTAGGACGAAAGCTGCCGTGAATTAGCTCCAAGAAACCATCGCCTCTAGCTAGCTATGTATAAAGGACACAGGTTTCGTG
>NC_068988.1:16288923-16289569 GCF_001194135.2 Octopus bimaculoides | reverse complement strand
TATATATATATATATATATATATATATATATATATATATACTGACATACATTCATGCGTATATACACATCTATACATACGCACACACATAGACACACACACACTCAAACATATAAGCATCTATCTTACCAGCTAGCTCGCTCTGTGTGTGTATGTATGTATGTATGTACGTATGTATGTATGCATGTATTCGTGTGTGTTTGTCGTGATAGTGTTCATATTCGAGTTTTGAATACACACTGTCAACGATTCCTCATTAAGTCCAAGTTTATTGTCAGTCTCTATGGTTTTATGTAGTCGAGAAAAGATTTTTAATAGTAATAAATCGCTTCCTATTGCATGCAGTTTGCCATAAAACTCGCACCCATTCAGTGAATATCATAAACTAACAACATGTATAAATAATGTCTTGCTTGGTTATTTAAGTCGTAATGGTCTCGCGGTCCATATTTTACTGAATAATACATTACGTTCTTACATCATGTAATTTGGCATCCATCCATCCCTCCTATCAATCCGTCGATCTTCCCTTTCATCAATCCGTTAACTCCATCCATCTACCCGTCCATTTTTATGTATTTGTATGAGTATACACACATAAATAAAAAGTACATACCTCCATTCCTTCATTCATATATATATATATA
>NC_068988.1:16286621-16288142 GCF_001194135.2 Octopus bimaculoides | reverse complement strand
TACATACGTAGAATTTCCCTACGGGAAACATTTTGAATATGCAAAATAAAGTTCCTACACTGTTATGCCAACCACTTTCTAATGATGCTGACTAGTGAACCAGTTTTTCAGGATTACATCGACGATTATTATTGTTATTAGCAGCCGGACAAAATGCTTAGCGGTATTTTGTCTGCCGCTACGTTCTCAGTTCAAATTCTGCCGAGGTAGACTTTGCCTTCTATCCTTTCGGGGTCGATGAATTATGCACCAGTAATACACTGCGGTCGATGTAAGCAACTAGACCCTTCCCCCAAGATTTCAGGCCTTGTGCCCATAGTAAAAAGGAGGATGATTACTATTATTGTGTATATGTGTGTGTCTGTGTGTGTGTGTCTGTGTGTGTTTGTGTCTGTGTGTGTGTTTGTGTGTGTGTGTGTACATATATATCAGTAATGATGGAGAAAGAAAATGGAATCAGTTGTTGTATACACAATGTATGCTGAGGAATTTCTGAGGTAGATCTAGTGACACTTGTGAATATACTGTGGATGATGTCATGTAGCCACAAGCAGTGAACGTGCTTCATCGGCTTACTACTACGAGCATACCCTATATATACAAACATACATATGCACACAAAATGTTGCATGCATGTAAATAACTATAAAATATAAATATAGTTAGATATGTGATACGTAAGTGCAAGCATTTGTGAATGCGTGAATCTTTTATTCCTTATCTTCTTACTGGACTGAAGCCATTCTACATCACCACACTAATGGATTTTTTACGGAAAGAATTGAGCTTAACATATATTTTAAGACGGCTAGATTACGCAGGCGTAAACAAACCAGAACCGGTTGACAAATACAAACACAATCACAGGAAAAAATCCTTTTTGCATATTCGAGTATCTATATGAAGGGCCTCTTTCAGTTTCTGTCAAACGAATCATCAATAACACAAAACGTTTCCAGCGACAGTTTCCCAGCGTTCCACGGAATCATGTCTTTGAGAAGCAAACTTCTCATCGCACAACCACACCTGCGTCTCTACGCATGTATGTTCTGACTCAATACCTGTAATGCCATGTATGTATATACAAATATATCAGAATCTATATTGTAGCAGAAGAGATGATTATTACGATTGATCCACCAATGAATTTTCCTCGTTAACTGAAAAGCCTTCTAATTAATTTAGACCGGATGCCACTAAATGCACTTCCCCAAAATAGATAGCGTCAAGTAAAGGGATAATTAATTAATACTAATTTATTACTGATTAATTGAATTAATTAACTCTTCAATCAATAAGGCGAGCTACGAAGCGATGTCTCTGAAAATTACAATTTGTTTCGCTCTATAAGCAGTCCTTACTCTGCTAAAATGGATATATGCGTGTTGATGGCTAAGCACGTGCAATTGTGTCTGTATGTAATTATGCACATCTAGGTTTGTGCGTCTGTATCTGCATGCATGTATTTGGGTATTTGAAACTGTGGATTGAAGTATCCAACAACTATATATATATATATAT
>NC_068988.1:16279823-16286342 GCF_001194135.2 Octopus bimaculoides | reverse complement strand
TGTGTGTGTGTGTGTGTGTGTGTGTGTGTGTGTGTGTGTGTGTGTGTGTGTGTGTGTGTGTGTGTGTGTGTGTGTATAAGACATCATATCTGCTAGAAAGAGGTCATCAACGACACAACCACAAAGTAGAATAATGTTCTCCAGCAAATTTCGCAAAACACCAGAAGACAAAACAAGACAAAATGAGAAATATACAGATAAAGAACTGTGTACCGGTTTCGAAAATTCAGAAAAATTGCATTACATGTGTATAAGAAGGGATGACCACTAAGTGGACATCCTATATGCTAGAAAGAAGTCATCAACGAACCAACCACAAAGAAGAGTAATGTTCTCTGGAAAAAAAATTCACGAAACACCAGAACAAGACAAAAGGAGAAATATAAAGAATAAAGAATTAATTGTGTACCGGTTTCGAAGATTAACGTTTTACTTACGTAACAACATCTGTGTTCTAATCAGCACAATCGTTCTAGAATCAGTATAATTTGCAGAACTATACACGAATTTTCTTCATAAAAATAGACTTGCGTACAGTTCTACCGATTACAGTGGTGATTCCTTCTTATACACATGTAATACGATTTTTCTGAATTTTCAGATTTTTGTATAAGCAAGGCCACTTGGTTTTCAATTGAATTAATATTCAATTTATCACTCTCTACATATAAATAATAATTTAAATAGTTATGTTCGCCAGCCGGCAACATATACTGCAGTGAATTATTCTCTGCAGATTTGTTTCCAGAATTTGGCGCGCCAGAGCTGGGACATTTTGAAAAATAACCCCAATGTAATCGGTAGAACTGTACGCAAAATGCCTGAGAGACTTGCATGGCGCGGGTGTAGGTGTCTTAAAAAAACTGGTTCTCCTACTGTCAAGGTTTCCAGATGAGCCCTGATGAGGGCAGCAACATCAAACTCCCTCATTCACCAAATGTCATATATCAGAGGGGATTTTAAATAATGGTGTAGCACAGCCAATGGTGGTACCCCAGCATGACCGCAGTTTTAAAGCTGAACAAATTTAAAGAATTAAAGAATATATATATCCTTTACTTTTCATCCCTTACGTGTTTTAGCGATTAGACTGCGGCGATGCTGGGGTACCACCTTCTATCGACCCAAAGATGTATGTCTTTTAAAGCCTAGTACTTATTCTATTGGGACCTTCCGCTGAAATGCTAGTGGCGGTGAATTAAACACGCCAGTGTCGTTTGTCAAGCGGTGTGGGCGAGACAAACACAGACGCAAAGGCACACATAAACACTCACACATATATACGCACATATACACATCCATACCCACACACACATACATGTTTGCATATATTTAGATATAGATAGATAGATAGATAGATAGATAGATAGACAGACAGACAGACAGACAGACATGTGTGTATGTGTGATTACACACACACACACGCACACATTTATATAGGAAGTAGTAGAAAGACAGTAAATGTAGGAAAGAAAAATATATGGAAAAAAGAGATAAATATAAATAGACCGAAAGAAATCTCTTTGAGTTATAGCGATTTGTATTTTCTGCAAAATAATATTGTTAGAAGAGAGTAGCAAACGTCGGGATAAAACAACGTTATAACTAGATGAAAAGCTGACAAGAGGCACATTTGTCTAATGAATCTTACTTTTGTATGGCAATAGATAATAGGGTTGCCAGAATTCACTAGCAATTACTAACAAATCATTTGGCTATTGGAAACTTCCTTATTCATTATTTCACTTCCGACGTTCTTTTTAAGTGTGAAATGATACGAAAATATCTACAACAACAACAATAACAACAGCAAAAGCAATGACAAGAACAACAGCAACACCAATAGTACTTAAATTTGCATATTGATTCTGAAAGTGAGAATAGTAGAGAATTAATTTTAGCAATGGTTGAAATAGAACATTAGTTACGAAATGAAATATTTATGGTAGTTGGAATGGAAAGTTTGAGAGAAATTGAATTTCTCTGATCTTGAAATCTCTAGAATGCAGACAATTTAAGAAGATTATTCTCATATGTACTAAAACTGTTTGTATGAAGATGTAAATATGATATCCTTGACGAACACGTTCTTATGAATGTGTTCCTCAAGAACATCCTTGGCTTCCAAGAATGTTTGTGCAAACATCCTTGAACTCCGCTTCAAAGTTCATATACAAATTTCATGTACACTCTGTTAAAACTGCTCCGTATTTCAATTTACTCTTCTCAATGTATATATATGAAAATAAAATTCTGAATGTCTTATAAAATTCTGAATATCTTCAAAAATTCTATTGATTGACCATTGCCCATATTTTCAAGATAAAGTATCTGTACATTATTATTTGGTGTTGATAATGCTGCAGGAAATGTAGTGTATGACCTTCAATGAAGATAAAAAAAACTTAGACATCTGTTCCAGCGCTAATATATAACTCGAGAAGGTTAGTGATTCCAAGTGTCTTGGGTCAGAAGTTACTGACACAAATGACGATTACTTTATTTGGAAAGGACAAGTATGTGTACTTCAAGCATGCTTCATAAAAGCAACCAATAAAGTATTTCAGTCATGGCTTTCTTCGGGCTGTAGAGATTTTTTGCTTATAGAGCTGAAACCCATATGATAAGTAAACAGCATAAATATAGCCTAGATGATACGCAGAACAGGATTCTCATGAAGGCTTTATATATCTCCTAGTCTGCTTGTTGTTGGCACTCCGTCGCTTACGACGTCGAGGGTTCCAGTTGATCCAATCAACGGAACAGCCTACTCGTGAAATTAACGTGCAAGTGTCTGAGCACTCCACAGACACGTGTACCCTTAACGTAGTTCTCGGGGATATTCAGCGTGACACAGAGTGCGA
Source organism: Octopus bimaculoides (assembly GCF_001194135.2). Classification (NCBI taxonomy): domain Eukaryota; kingdom Metazoa; phylum Mollusca; class Cephalopoda; order Octopoda; family Octopodidae; genus Octopus; species Octopus bimaculoides. The sequence continues at coordinate 16,283,478 of NC_068988.1, read as the reverse complement.
CAAGGCTGACCCTTTGAATTACAGGCACAACTGAAACAGGAAGTAAGAGTGAGAGAAAGTTGTGGTGAAAGAGTACAGCAGGGTTTGCCACCATCCCCTGCCGGAGCCTCGTGGAGCTTTAGGTATTTTCGCTCAATCAACACTCACAACGCCCGGTCTGGGAATCGAAACCACGATCCTATGACCGCGAGTTTGCTGCTCTAACCACTGGGCCATTGCGCCTCCACTCCACCCTAGTCTGGACACAGGACGAAATAGAAAATCTATTGCTGCATAATATCCATCCCTATTTTTGTTGATCGACGCACTATAGAATCCGCTGGCCACTCTACCAAGTCACATTTGTATTTTGGATACTTCAGCACCGTAATAGAGAATGATGAAGACTCAGTTACATTGATATTATTGGTGGTGATACAAAGCTTGAAAACCAACAGTGGAGAGGAATTTCTAGAGCAACCTCATAAAATACATCAATGATGCAGTCGCTTGAAAAGTAATATCTGGAATATACCATTTTATAAATGTTGATAGAAACTAACAGCCTAGTATTTACTAGTACCAACTAATTTTCTCTAGTCTATTATTTCTGTTTTGCTTTTTATAATGAATTTTATGTAAATAAGTGTAAGGTTCGGTGTAGGCACATAAATCGCCTTCCTTTTTAAGGAAAAGCGGAAATCCCGTACGATCGTCATGTAAATACATATTCGGCAACACGTGTATCATTTTGTTATTCATTTTCTGAAATATGATATACTCACACACACACACACACACACACACACACACACACACACACACACACACACACACACACACACACACACACACACACACACATGCAGTCCCATATACATACACATACATACCCACATCCATGCATACACACTCATACACGCATATATGTAATTGAATTTCGTAACATTGATAGAGTTTCATAAATGTTGATTAAAGTGAGGTGATGTTTATCGCCAATTAAACTTGAGGTTAAACATTCACGTTTAAGTGGGGATAAATACTATCCCTCGGTATTCATGATACTTCTATCGTTATATCTTTTAACAAGCTAACAGGCTAATCGCGACACCAGCATCTGTTCTGGCACTGTTAATCTATATATCACTAGAGATGAATCGCTTCTGTCTCTAGGGGTCCAGTGTCCATCGTTGACAAGACCAAACAAGGCCAAAATCACGTGAACTGGCGATCTCGGCAATGAATGTTGTAGCGATTTTTCTCCCTGGTAGCAATATAAAAAACCTGTAGCAGAAACATGATCGTTCTTTACATTTAGCTACCCACATTGTGTTTTTTTTACTTTTAGCTACCTAATTTGTTTCCTTACCTGACGGTCCAATTCATTTAGATTTACTTGGATTTCCACTCCTTAACATGACAGACAAGCCCATCGTCTCTACATTAGCTATTTAAGGGACGATTTTTCGCTAATCCTGGAAGGATGGGACTTAGTTACGAGAGAGCTTTGGTCTTCGAGATGAGATCAGTGTCTATCAATTTGTAGTTTCAGTCAGGAGAGATTTGTAACAGAAACTTTGATGTTATATTTCATGATTCTTCTCACAATTAACTTCAACTTCGAGAAACATTGTGAAATCATAAAGTTTCAGATAATGTTCCATTTGTTGTGCAATTGCTGTATTTATTCACTTTAGCGACGGAAATAAATGTTGCAGTGCGGTCAATTTTCACTTGCCTTTGTATTTTTTAATTGATATTCATCCTGATTCATTTTAATCAGAAGACTTCATATTATCAGAGCTTCAACCGCATTCCATTTCATCCAACAACCACAATCGCCAAAGAGCCAACACGAGAGTTTCTTCCATTGTAACTACACCAGTAAAGTATTCTTTCTAATACAACCTCCGCGTTTAAGTGGTGATAAAACTACCTCTTGGTTTTAATACCGGCTCTACTGCTAAAATATATGTTGACTGAAGTTTTTCTGGGAGAGTGAGACTCTTGTCCGAACATGAGTTCCTGGCGCAAAATTTTGCATGTAGGAGCATCTGAGTTGGATTTTGTACCATTCAGTAGCTGTGTGTGAATTGGTGCATTATCATCCTGAAAGATTGCGTTTCCCCCTGGAAAAGGTTCCGCAACCATAGGATGAATTTGACCAGATAAAATACTTAAATAGTCTTGACTATTAATTTTGCCATAAAGAGAAATCATTGGGTCGGCGGATTTTGAAGATATAGCCCCGCAAATCATCACATATCCTCCTCCGTGGTAACAGTTGGAAGAAGGCAGTCTGGTTCAAAAGCTTCTTTTTGCTGTCTCCACACGTATCCTCGGCAGTGGTCGGTAGTAAGGTAAAGGATGGCTCGTCCGAGAAATTAACTTTCTTCCACTACTCTAGGGACCAATATTGTAGGTTTTTACTCCATTCTAAGCGATTTGCAACGTTTGTTTTTGAAAGATGTGGAATATGGACGAAAGCACACAGATACACAGGTACTGAGCGAAATACATTCAGGCAACTATAAAAATGAACGAAGAGACAGGAAAGTTGGAGGGAAAGAGAGTTTGAAATAATCTATTGTTTTGTGAAAATGCGACATTTTAACCTCTGACTAGCCACGCCTCCTTATCTAAAAGTGGAACTAATTTCATTGTCTACAACTAACATTTTTGCAATGACCCTGTCAAGAAAATTATTCAGCTGCATTCTCCATCACCACCTATGCATATCATACTAAACTGATTATGTAATCGTTGAATAGTAAGTTTGCGATTTGATATTAGATAAAATGTTATGGCTAATATGAAGCCGTCTGAAATTATTATATCTAAAAACTCAATTAATCATTAAAAGTCAATCGGTTGTAGACTGAAATTTCAGATAAATCATGGCACTTCATTTCATTTTGACCAAAGCTGTATATTAGTAATGCCCATACGTGAAAGATGATCTTAGATAGTCCTATCAGTTATGGTATAACATAGAGATTTTATTAAATATGGTTCTTTATAATTATAACCTTTATCACATCTTTATGAGAAAATTATTGTAATGTAAACACTTGCTTTCTTATCGAACTTACTTTTTGCTCCAGAAACATTTCAGTTGCTATAACGACAGGTTGTTTCTGATTGGAGTACCTTCTCCGACTCTACCTACAAATGTTGGATATCTATGAGTCTGTATGCCAACACAAACGCATACGTGAACACGCATATTACAAACATATATACTTGGGTACGTATATTTATTCCATGATAATTGAGAAATGTCGAGAGAACGTGAAGTAATTTCTATTAACGATTGAAATTAATGTAGATAAACCTATTATTTCACGTACTCATGATGTTTCTAAATTCTTATGAGGTAAACAATATAGGATTCTCTCTGAGGAAATATGTTTCTAAAATGGTCAGGGAAATTGCTAAAATTTCTTTCGTCCAATCATAAAACGATGTTCAAGTTTAAAGAAGTTGTCAGTTCGATTCCCTGGACCACCCTTTGACGTTTTGTATCCAAAGCAGTTTTTGACTCAATATTTAGACACTAATATTTATAGCTTTTCATTTCTCTCTCTCTCTCTCTCTCTCTCTCTCTCTCTCTCTCTCTCTATCTATCTATCTCTCTCTCTCTCTCTCTCTCCCTTTCTCTCCCTCTCTTTCTTTC
>NC_068988.1:16271075-16279415 GCF_001194135.2 Octopus bimaculoides | reverse complement strand
ATATATGCACACACATACATTCATATACGATTGATGGTTCCGGGTTCATTGATACTGTGAGGTACCTTCTTCGTCAGATGTCCTCTACAATAGCCTAGGAACGATAAAAGCCCTCTGAGTGGATACTGTAGACGTTGTATATATGTATGTGAGCGTGTTCGTGTGCTCTCGTTTGTGTTCGTGAGTGTTCATGTGTGTTTATGTGTGTATGTACGTGTGTCTGTGCGTATGTGTCTGTGTGCGTGTTTGTGCTCGTTTGCGTCTTTATGTTTGTTTCCCATCACCACATTACATACAACCGGTACTGGTGTGTTTACGTATAGATAAATTAGTGTTTCGGTGAACGTGAGCGATAGAGTAAGTAACAGGCTTTAAAGATGTATGTAGTGGACTCAGTTTGGACTAAAAGAGTCCTATAATGGGCACCGCCTAATGACTGAAAGAAGTCAAATACTATAATATATATATGTGGTCTGATCCAGACGTATCCGGACTATATTAACGAAGTTAAAGCACACAGAATGAAGCCGCTCGGCGCAGACTGACCTTAACCTCTGCTGTGCATGCGCACTAAGATTTAACGTTATAGCTCATTTCCGCTGTTTACAGCAGTGCTTGGAGGGAACGTGTATAGGGTGTGATTATTGCATTGACTATGACAGAGAAATATGAGCAGAGAATCTGCATCAAATTTTACCAAATGCTTGGCGATACCTGCTTAGCGTCCCACAAAAAGGTTTCAACAAGTTTTCATCGTTCTCGAGACAGTCAAGGAAAGTGATGTTTTTGGTTAGTCGAAAGTAGTTTTGGATCTTCAAGGATAGATCTTCAGGGATAATGAACTGAGTTGAACTGTAACTAATCTGCACACGACGATTTGCCCTGTACGCGCATCTACGATGTTTTTCACAGTTCTGCTAGTTGCAGGTCTTCCAGTACGTTCGTCAAAATCGACATGTTTCGGCCATCTTGGAAACGTCTAAGCCACTCGTACGCTTGTGTGCGGCTCATACACTCTTCTCCATACATTTTCTGTAAGTTTGTGTTGGCCGCTGAGCAGGTATCACCATAACAACTAGCTCTGTCATGGTCAATGCGACGATCACACGCTACACACCTACCTTCCAAGCACTGCTGTAAACAGCGAAAGTGAGCTAGAACGTTAAAACGTAGTGTGCATGCACAGCTGACTTCAAGTTCAATCTATGCGAAACGGCTTCACCCTGTGTGCTTTAGCTTCGTCAATATGGCAACAGTCCGAATACATATGGATCAAACCTCGTATGTATATATATATATATATATATATATATATATATATATATATGAAGATATATAGCCTTAACTTCTAACTTAAAATTCACACTCTGTCACTTAAATGAATTCATTCATTTTCCGATAGCACATACTTTAAGTACACGAGATACGGTTGGCAATACTATATGTGGTGATCAAACTCATATATCTTGAAATGGAAAAGCTAACATCAAATTCATATGACGGAACCTCTGCACGTCTTTATGAAGTAGACTGTAATCATTAAGATAAAAATAATTGACCCATCTTGATGTGTGGATAGAAATTTCTGATTATTTATGTCTCTTTATGTTGTCCAGGCCATACTGATATTAAACATCAAAGCTGGCATGATATATTATTCAAACTGATGTATTTTAAATTTAATTAAGCTGTCTGCTTCTTACTAAGCGGTGAATTGGTTTAATTTGAATCTATTACTTAGGGAAGTGTAACAGTATAGAATTAAGAAATTAACAAATTTAAATGAAGCAGTAATTATACTTGATTGAATTGATATAATAAGAGTCGAGTAAAGCGACAGCATGATTGGCAGATATGGGAACAGATAACTAAGCTACCTGGTTAGATAGCAAAGAAAAATAAACAAATGGCAGCAAACGATAAAGTACACGGAGTGACATTAAAGGAAATGGTCGGGAGAGAGTACAAAATAATGATGGATGATATGAATAAAGAGATATTTAAAGAAAAGGTAGGTTTATATATAGATACAGAGGTATAAACAGAGAAAGAGGTCGTTAAAGACAGTCGAATTGCTAAAGAGAGACACTGATTTTCAAAACGAGAGGACGAATAAAAGACATGAAAGCTAAAGATAAAACATGATATACAGAAATCGCACAAGTGAGAAAGACAAAAGGACATAGACAAATATCATGTAACAGAAATAAATGAGAATACATAGAACTGGGAACACATCTCGGAGCTTAGAAACAGAAATTTACACAGAAAATGAGTGGGGGAAATGATATGTATATATATCTCGGTAGAACCTAATTATCGTTCCTATATTTTTCTTACCAAACACATGGTTCTGCGTTCAGTCCCACTGCGTGGCACCTGGGGGCAAGTGTCTTCTACTATAGCCTTGGGCTGACCAAAGCCATGCGAGTGGATATGGTAGGCGGAAACTGAAAGAAGCCCGTCGTACATATGTATATATATATATATATATATATATGTGTGTGTGTGTGTGTGTGTGTATCTGTGTGTATGTGTTTGTGTGTCTGTGTTTGTCCCCCCAATATTGCTCGACAACCGATGCTGGTGTGTTTACGTCCCCGTAACTTAGCGGTTCGGCAAAAGATTTCGATAGAATAAGTACTAGGCTTCCAAAGAATAAGTCCTGGGGTCGATTTGCTCGACTAAAGGCGGTGCTCCAGCATGGCCACAGTCAAATGACTGAAAGAAGTAAAAGAGTAAAAGATATATATATATATATATATATAGGTTGAAAATATGTAAAGAAAGATGAAGAGAAATGCCTTCCTTTCACATACTTTAATAATTTTTTATATAAATATGTACATATTATATGGGTGTTTTAAAATCCAACCGGTTTTCGCTATTTAAATTAACTTTTCAAGAGGCATTGTATAGTGATTATTTCGCATGATGAAGGAGTTCCGCCATCTTGGCTGTTTGAAAATAAGAAAAGGTTTAGAGGGTGAACCAAGGTGGACAACCGTTTCCTTAGGATAGTTTTTAAGGTTGTCAGATTTGAGTATTGAGGTGTGGTTTATGTTTTTGAATGAGTAAGTTATTATTTAGTCGTTCTTGCACTGAAATTGAATCTTTGCACTGGTACATGGAGAAGATAAGGAAATTCGGCGTTTTATCACCTGCGCATCTGTCAATATGTCCGCTGAGTGCAGTTTGCCTGTACTGGGAGAAACGAATATATGTCCTCATCTTGTTTGTTTTTACGACAACATTTCGGCTCATTTACTCTCCAGCCTTCATCAGGTATCCTGGTGGAATTTTGAACCCAACCATAGGTTCACATTCTTAAGGTATTCTTTTGCCGTTGTTGTTGTTGTTCTTCTTCTTCTTCTTCTTCTTAATATTATTATTATTATTATTATTATTATTATTATTATTATTATTATTATTATTTATTCGAGGCACTGCCTGGAATTGAACTCTCAATTTTGGGTTTAGTAGCCCGCGTTCTTAACCATTATGAAAACCAAATTGAAAACTAAAATATGTATCAATACAGTAGATGATACAGAGATACCTAGTCATTTTCTCTTCTCAAACGGAAAGTAAGTAAATGAGTAAGACAAAACAGAAAAAGAAAATTAATAACCGCTATTAGAATACACATCCCAAAAGCCGGTAGAGTTAGTTTATATTTGCCAGATATACAGAGATACATGTCGGATGCTATTGTAAATAGAAATGCATTATAAACTCTCTGTTGTGAAACTATAACATACTAATTAAAGAGCAGAGGTGAACAAACAGAAATAACTACAAATGATTAACATTTATTTTTCAAAGAAACCTGTTTTTTCGTCTTCAAAGATGCCAGAAGTATAAAACAAAGGATGAGATAATAGACAGCTGTTTGGTGAGTTGATAAACAACAGCAAAAGCTGTAAAGCAGAAAAATAGACTGAAAATCGGATTATAAAATCTTATGTTAAGCCGTTGACAAGAAAAGCCACTACATGGTCAATAGCTGACAAGATTTAGAAAAGTGGAACTGGATAAGAAAAGCATCAGCAATTGTTAACGGTTCAAAACTCAAGTGCTTTTTATCGGGCCGCAAACCAAAGACTACAAATAAGAAAATACCAAGAACATATGACGCAAAACCAAAAAAATTAAATATGATCTGCAACAAAAACAACAGCAATATTAATAATAATCATCTTTCCGATTTATAGCCAACGGACAGCAGTTTTGAGAGAAAGGGGCATCGATTAACTGGTACGTATTTTATCGACGACGAAAGGAAGGTTAAAGTTGGCCTTAGAGGAATTTTAGATCAGAACATTAAAACGGACGAAATTCCCATGAGCATTTTTCCTAGCATGCTAACAATTCTGTCAGTTCGACAACAACACCAACAATTGTCGTGGCACAACGTCGCTGACGACGACGAGGCTTCCACTTGATCCGATCAACGGAACAGCCTGCTCGTGAAATTAATGCGGAAGTGGCTGAGCACACCACAGAGACGTGTACCCTTACCGTAGTTCTCTGGGAAGAATCAGCGTGACAAGTCTGGCCCTTTGGAATACAGGTACAAGAGAAACAGGAAGAAAAAGTGAGAGAGTTGTGGTGACAGATTACCGCAGGGTTCACCACCACCCCTGCTGGAACCTCGTGGAGCTCTAGGTGTTTTCGCTTAATAAATACTCACAACGCCCGGTCTGGGAATCGAAACCGCGATCCTACTATTGCCAGTTTGCTGCCCTAACCACTGGGCCATTGCACCTCCACAGCAACGACAATAACAAACATACAGTAGAAAATATCTCTGGATATTACAAGGTAGCCATTCTATTGCATATGCAAACTTATATAGAGGAGTGACAGAATACGAAAAATTGTACTGGTAAAGAAGTGCCACTTGATCAAAATATCGATCCCATCAAGCGATCATATTTCTCAAAAGAAATCGAAAAAATAGTTGATGTAAACACCAGGGTATAAAAATAGCCAGACATAGCAAGAACAGCCAAACCGAGAGCAATATGAAAACAATAACAATAACTATAATAAGAAGAATTATCATAAAAATAATTATTACCAGGTGAGCTGGCAGAATCGTTAGCAATCTGGACAGAATGCTTAGTGGTATCTCGTCCGTCGCTACGTCCTGAGTTCAAATCCCGCCGAGGTCGACTTTGCTATTGAACCTTTTGATGTCGATAAAATAAGTACCAGTGAAACGCTAGGGTCGATGTAATCGACTTAATATCCCCTCCCCCAAGCTGCCCATGTGGCAAAAATTTGAAATCATGATAATAATTTTATATTATTAACATAATAATTAGTATTAATGTTATCATTATTATTATAATTTCTAAGTTGGGCACTGCACTGCCAATTTAGGGGGAGAGGACGAGTTGATTTTATCAATCTTAGTACTTGGTTAGTATTTTATTTTATTGATTCGTTATGGCTGAAACGTAAAGTCGATTTTGGTGGGACTTGATCTCAGTAGCTACAGACGAAATAAATTTCGCCAGGTACTTTTTCCAAATTTTAACTATACAGCAAGTAGTAGTAGTAGTAGTAGTAGTAGTAGTAGTAGTAGTAGTAGTAGTAGTAGTAGTAGTAATTTCAACCTATGGAACAAGGCCAGCAATTTTAAGTGGGTAAGTCGATTACATCGACCCTATTGCTCTACTGGTACCTATTTTGTAAACGCTGGAAGGATGTAAATCAGAGTAAACAATGACAACAAAGGCTTGACAGAGAAGTGAGCCTAAGTAAACGCTAACAATGGCTCTAAAGCCTAGATCAAAACCAGAAACTGAAGGACGGACTGTCGCTGCACAAGCCCAATGCCTAACCACAAACAACTATAAAAACAAAATAATGAAAACAGGCCCTAGCACCAAATGTAGAATGAGCAAATAGTCCATATCATCATTGGCTGCCCAGTCCTTTCGAGATCCAAATATATATACAAACATGACCGAGTATATGGTCATATCCACAGGACTATATGCCAACACAACAATATAAAAACTAACAAGTAATAGTCTAAATATGTTCCAAAGAACATGAGAACGACCAGGCCATTATATCTGGGATATGCCTGTTCAAGCGGACAAAGAAATAAAAGCTAATCCCACAAACGTAATAATCAAGGACTGGAAAAAAAATACTTGCTTATTGATAGATACTACAGTCCCTTATAACCAAAATATTGTCCGAAAAGAACTGGAGAAATTGTCAAAGTACAAAGACCTCAAAACTGAAGCATTCAAGATGTGGGGCACGAAGGAGAAAATAATGCGATTAATAATTACAGAATTGGGTATGATAAAAGACATGAACAAAAACATTTAAGTCATATCTGGATCTTCAACACTATAGAATATCCAAGAAAACAGTGCTACTAGGAAGAGCCCAAAACTATTATCAGCATACCGAGGTTAACGCTCCAAAGAAGATGCAGATAGAATATATCTGTCCCGAACAGAAGGAGGCCGTGGCCTGATCCAGATAGAGAACTATTATAGAATAACGACAGTGGGACTAGAAATGTACTTTAAACAAAAAGAATGTAGATGACTGCTACATGTAATAAAACAACACGAGAAATAGAAAACGCTATTTCTATAAACACGGAGGCGACAAAATACAATACAAAAATAAACTACTCTGATACACTGACTTCAAATGACAACATAACAGAAATGATGAAAGAGACAAGAAACATGAAAACGGAACTACAAAACATCCTAAACAAAGAATGAAGAGAAAAGCCACTCCATGGCTAAAACTCTGCAAAGCTTGACAGAGAAGTGAACCTAAGTAAAAGTGGAAAAATTGTCCAAGTACAAAGTCCTCGAAACTAAGGTGTTCAAGATGTGGCGCATGAAGTAGGGAAAACAATACCATTTATAATTGGTGCGCTGGGCACGATAAAAAGAAAACATATGAACAACAACGTAAATGCTATACCTGGATCTTCGATACTACACATTATACAAAATATAGTCCTGCTAGGAACGGCCCACATCCTACGCAAGACACTATCAATTCAATAATATAACTGAAAACGATCTGCAAAACACATGGCACACTCTACATAGCGGATATCCAATAAAATAGACTACAACCAGCGGTCCCTTACGCAACGCATTACTCACTGGGTCATAGATGTGCCTGGTATACCGTTATCAGACGGTAGTTATGATGGGTATATTGGGTTTCGTATATTTTGCAGCCCAGTATTACTATGATGGCATGCGCTGATCTCTCATTCAATAAACATAATAGTAATAATAATAACACCAACAACAACATCGAACAAGAAGCAAAGGAAAAAAAGTAGCAAGCTAAAGGGATATGATGCGTGTAGTTAAGACGGTAAGTACTACGTAGTAGAAGATAAGTTGACACAAGAGAAGCTCTACGTCTTATGTAATATATTTTTCGACATGAAAAAAAAAAGAGAAACGAATTATTCTACTCCTTTATCTATTCACAACACTTTCGTCACATCTTTTCCCAAGTAGAGTTGTAAGTTATCAACTCCTTGATACGTTCTTTGAAATAAAAGTAAAGCGCATGCATACACAAGTATATTATAATATTAATAGATTCATACATTTTTCTAGACTTCAATAAGCTTAGAGAATTCTTTCATAATGTATTTCCCCAAATGTTTCTTTATGTTGTCTGTGCCTTGAGTGAAGACTCATTTTCATTAAAAAAAAACCCATTTATTTGTTGCTGTTGTCGTGTCGTCATCGTCGTTTTTGTCGTTCTTGTTTTTATAACTTTTTACGTTATATTATTTCACAATCATTGTACATGATAAAAACGTCAAAACAGAGTAACTTTGAAAGTCAAATACAATCTAAAGTAAGATTTTATAACTGCACAAAGAAAGAAAGAACATAAAGACATAAAGACACAGCACGGTTTCTATAATTTTGCTGTAGTATTCACATTTAGTAGGTCACGTTTGCAAAGCAACGTACTAAATATTTGTAATGTAATCCATCATGTACAAGTTAATTCAATTGAAATGGAACAAACGACATCTTCTTCAAAATCTGTCTAAAACACCTATAACTATTCAGTTCTTTAAATCAATTTTGTTTATCTCTCTCCAATACTGAAATTCTGATATCTTCTTTCCGTTTCACTGAAAAAAAATATATCCCACTGATGATTATGTTTCTATTGTATACCTGTGTGCTGTGCATCATTGTCTTCTCCGCCTACCTTTTTAATGTATAAGACTACACAAGCACATACATACAAACACACACACATACATACATACATACATATGTATATGCATGTACACATCAATAGATA
>NC_068988.1:16269927-16271065 GCF_001194135.2 Octopus bimaculoides | reverse complement strand
ACATACATACATACACACATATATATATATATATATATATATATATATATACATATATATATAAACTCAATTATATCTCTTAATCATTTGTATATTGAACGTTTTGCGGCAGTATAAAGCAGTATATTTGATACTTAAAGTTACTCAACTTACATACTAACGTCTACATAATAGTTTGGCGACATGTTATTTCCCAAACGTATATTGAAATACTGTATGTCTATTTGTGTGAAATGATTTTGTTTCTGCACTGTTTGATATAAATACTACACGATGATTATTTTAGTTCGGTAGTCCTGTAGTGTAATCTATTTAATAATAGTCGTTTGCTTTGTGTCAACATTACTACCGGGTTTTGCATTCGGAATGATCTGTGTCACAGCCACTGAACAATTAAGTACTTGATATACATACGTGCGCATATATATATATATATATATATATATATATATATATATATATATATATATATATATGTATATATAAGGTGGTTGTCTACTCCTTATGCAGAGTCTGACTACCTCGTGCACTTATATCTTAGATGTGGCTGTTTAAACCAGACGATGTAGCTCTTGTGTGCTATTGGTAACATTTGATCCACTACAACTTGCTGCAAGGTCGGTTCGTCGGCGACTAAATTGGCAACCCCACCAGGCTTCATTGGTGAGAAGAGTAATTGTTGGACACCCTACAGGACAAAGGATAAGACCTGTCAAAAGTCAGAGGAACTCATGAGTAGTCAACGGCCATCCAACAAATATGTATAAATATGTATGTATCGGTTTATATATTCTTATATCTATATATACTCTTATACTCTTTTACTTGTTTCAGTCATTTGAATGTGGCCATGCTGGAGCACCGCCTTTAGTCGAGCAAAACGACCCCAGGACGTATTCTTTGGAAGCCTAGTACTTATTCTATCGGTCTCTTTTGCCGAGCTGCTAAGTTACGGGGACGTAAACACACCAGCATCAGTTGGCAAGTGATGTTGGGGGACAAACACAGACACACAAACACACACATATACATATATACATATACATATATACATATACATATATACGACAGGCTTCTTTCAGTTTCCGTCTACCAAATCCCCTCACAGGGCTTTGGTCGGCCCGAGACTATAGTAGAA
>NC_068988.1:16265645-16268608 GCF_001194135.2 Octopus bimaculoides | reverse complement strand
TATATATATATATATATATATATGTATGTATATACATATATATGTATGTATATATATGTGTGTGTGTGTTTGTGTGTGCATGTATGTATGTATTAATGTTTTAGAATGTGTTATAGAAGACATACACCAGCAGATACAACTATAACTTTGCTGCGAGCAGATTCAGTGTTCGAGCGGATCCAGTGGTCCATTTTACTTGGAAAGTTAACATGAATTGTGTTTTAGGGAATATAAGAAACATGAAAGTGTCAGTAACCAGAGAAAGAATAACATATACAGCAACGGCAGAAACAAGACCAACTGTTTTGATAGCAATCGTAAAAACGATACAGAAATAAATAATGCAAAGGAATCTGAAATTGATGTAAATGTTACCATAGCTAAGACGAACAACAAACATTGTTGAGAATACCTGCGAATATTTGAAAGAAATGTGTGACACAATTATCATTATCAAGTGCAGTAACAAGAACAATATCAACAACAACAAAAGCAAAATAGACATTTATAACACATCAATAATGGTGACAAAAAGAAAATTTCGGATTAAACTATCAATAACTTACTATGAGAATAATAATAAAAGCAAGAGATATACAGATTAATGTAGCACATTTGCAAGAGTTACCAGCACCGGGGTTTACCACTGCCATACAAAAGTGAACGTGTTCTGAGGTGATCGTAATTCCAGAAGACGAACTAAATTTTTCATTACGAACAATTGCATAAAAAATTTATGTGAAACGATTTTTCGCTTCAGGAAGTAGAATATATGTTAGAATGCATATGGAACCACAGTTATACTTCACGTGTGAGTGGAAACTTTATGCCGAAGGGAGGAGGAAAACAAATCTATAGTTTGGAGGAATTTCTCCGACCCAATTCCAAAAATATTCACAATCGCTCCACCAAAATTCCAAAGTGCTGAGAAATTGACCCCGGTAGATTTTGATCACGACAGTGTAATAACCGTGGGCAGGTGATGGAGTTTCCGCCTTCCTCACACGTAAAATGGCCGGGAAATTAATTGGAAACCCAAATTTTAATTACACCCAAAAATACAGCAAAGTTTCTGAACCAGTTCAATACAGAATGCATACAATGAATTAAAATATCAGATAGGAGCAAACAAATATGCTGCAATAGGTGTTGTACTAATTAATCAGCCCTTAGCTATGAATCGAAATCAAAATAATCGAAATATTTAACATAAAACAATGAATGAAAAACGTGCGAATTTATGCATCAAAAGAGAAGAAAAAAGTACATTTATTAAAGACAAAATTTTCGAGGGTTCCTTCGAGTTCGATTCTATTTTCCGTACGTCAAGGGCTATTGAAATGAGAACCAGTAACTGTGTTAATATAATCCATTGTTGTGTCCAGCACACAAAATATTTGGCCTTGTGTATATATTAGATATCATTACTATATTATTTGTATTGGTGGCAGTCGTTATTTCGGCATTAACGTATAATTTAATTGTGTAAATGAAGATAGACACCAGAGAGGAACAATATTCGACAGTATTAAAACTGCCAAGAGAGAAGTAATACGAAATGCATTGCAGCTAATGAAAGATAACAGCTGCCTTGTGTGTGGTGGGGTCCATGATACAAAGATTGTTTATGGTCATTAGAAGGGCTAGTCTAATTATAGCTGATAAGAAACACGCAGACTAAGTCAAATCTCTTGAGTTCTTTTCTTCTAACATTGCGTTTATCAGACACTTGTAAACTACAATGAGAGCCAATGATAAAATAGCAATGACCTAAATAAAATTCACGGAATTACTTTTATTGATACGTAATAGCAAAGACTAAGGTACACATAAATACATGCATATACACATGAGCACGCTTGCACATATGCACAAACACACAGACACACACACGTATAAGCTTCGATATTTCCTATTTCTTATTGGCTTTGTGCAGTATTACGCAGGGAGTCAGAAAAGCAACCCAGATACATTCAGGAGCAAAAATATTCCGTGTTACAGGAAAAGATAGATGAGAATTGGTGGGAGGGAAAATTGTAATTGAATTGTGTATAAGTGTTAGTATAAGGTAGAGAAATATTATCTTGCCATGCTAAACTGTGTTATCTTTCCTGTTATCTTTCCTGTGTGTGTAGTATACTTTCCTGTTTTCTGTAATCTCCCTGTCTCTGAATACTAAGTCATTCACTTTCACTCATCAACACTCATTATACATGCATGCATGCATCTACATACAGGTATATCTATAAATGTGTGTATAATGTATATGGATGTGAGGTAAGAATCTCGTTTCCCAACCACATGGTTCCGGATTCAGTCCCACTGCATGGCACCTTGGGGAATTTCTTCTACTAATGCCTCGGGCCGAAAAAGTCTTTGTTAGTGGATTTCATAGACAGAAACGGAAAGAAGTTCATGGTATATTTGCGTAAATGCATATACCTCTGTGTGTGTGTGTGTATGTGTGTGTGTGTGTGACCTATCGGTTCGGCATAAGAGACCGAAACAATAAGTATTAGACTTAAGTAAATTATAGTGTCGATTTGTTCAACTAAAATCCTCTAACTGATACTCCAGCATGGCCACAGTCAAATGTCTAAAAGAAATAAAGAATAAAAGAATATGTAGTCATATATATATATATATATATAGATAGATAGATAGATAGATAGATAGATAGATAGATAGATAGATAGATAGATAGATATAGGCGCAGGAGTGGCTCTGTGGTAACTACCTTGCTTACCAACCACATGGTTCCGGGTTCATTCCCACTGCGTGGCAACTTGGACAGGTGTCTTCTATTATAGACTCCGGCCGACCAAAGCCCTGTGAGTGGATTTGGTAGACGGAAACTGAAAGAAGCCCGTCGTATATATGTATATATATGTATGTATGTGTGTGTATATGTTTGTGTGTCTGTGTTTGTCCCCCAGTATCGCTCGACAACAGATGGTGGTGTG
>NC_068988.1:16260726-16265497 GCF_001194135.2 Octopus bimaculoides | reverse complement strand
TATTATTATTATTATTATTATTATTATTATTATTATTATTATTATTCAGTAGTTTTATTTTTATAACGTGTTTTCACTTCACTACCGAGCGCAGCTCTGTGTGCCTTGGGTATGTGCTGTGGTTTGCTGTGATGCTCTTATGTATTGAAAGTGTTTTGCGTAGGATGTGTGCAGTGCCCAGTAGTGCAATTTTCTATTATTATTATTATTATTATTATTATTATTATTATTATTATTATTATTATTATTATTAAATATTCAGGGTGCGTCAGGTTTTTGAAAAGACATTATAGCTCACAAAGGAAAAGCTGCACTGGAAAACAAATTGGTTAATCCATCATCGGACTGTTATGCATTAAGTTAATCTTCGCTTTGTATATTGTCAGTTGTGATATAATTATGACTTCAGTTGAATGGTAATTAGGCTGTAGCGTGGGTTTTGTTGGAGAGGCGTTGCAGAGAATTCTTTATTGATTAAATCTGGGGTCGCGTTTTTGTTCAGAATTTATTCATGCGCGTAGAACTTTGTAAACAGGCGCGTATCTTTTGGCTTGTCACCTTCATGTCATGGGGTAGTATTTTAGTTGTTCACAAAAAGGTTGGTAGAGAAAGATTTTATTCAGTAGACATGTCATTAGTTTTAATTATTTTACGTGTAATTGGATTTAATCTTTTGCTTTGGCAAAGTGACGCTCGAAGTTCAAAGTTTAGTTCAGCTTTTAAAAATACCTTAACTATGGATATCTATTTTGTAATTTTTTTTCTTTTGCAAGGAAATTTTTAAGGGTTTATAGAAGAATGTAGGTAGGTGGTATGCTTTTGCTGGTCAGTAAGTACCCCTTATTTGCTGTAGATGCTATTTACGGTATCTCTTGCATGTACACGCATATATATATGGTACAGGATGTATTGCTATATATATATATGTATGTGTACATGTGTGTGTGTGAATGTGTATTAAAGTAAAAGAATAAGTAGATGTATATAATAATGGAAGGCGAGAAAGCTACTAACAATGCATAGAAGCCTTCATCTACATGCAGACACCGATCGCTTGCACATGAAGAAACAAAATGGAGGAAGGTGACTAAGTATGGAAAACTGCGTACGTATGGAACTTGGGAACCTGCTGAGGTATCTATCCAAAACTGAAGAAATTACCTTACCTTATAATCAGTTCAAATAAACCTTTAGATTTGATTCAATAGACTGATAAGCACCAAAAGCTTTGCTGCGAGACACTGTCAACGATAAGTACAGAGGAATCACATCGAGTTGCCTTCATTCGGTATTCGCCAAATTAGCAGCATTATATATTTCAATTTACACCCTACCGGGCTAAGCAAACGAATGCATGACAACAATGAGATCAAAATACAGTTGGCTGTAATAAAATCCTAAGCTGGAAATTAAGCAACAACATTAGTCGTTAGAAAAAAAAAAGCAGTTGAAAAAAGGCAATATATCTAAATTGCAGCATTGTATTTTTGAAAACATGTCCCAGCTATTGGAAACAGTATTTCGGACATGTTTTAAGACTACAATTCTAAATGAAAACAAAACATGATATTCCATCCAAAACTAATGGTATCTTAAACTAAGAAGAAAAAAAACTAACTAGATTATGGTTAGGACATATGAGTTGACTCAAAGTAACCGCTCTTAGCTTCTTCCACAGGACTCAAGATAGCTCCGGAATCGAGTGCATGCGTTCCTCACTATGCCCCTGGGAAGATTTTCGAACTGCTTAATCTTTGCTCGGCCTTGGTGTGGCACGCAGAGGGCTTGGTATCTCTCTTGGTGGGTGTCTTTCACGGTTGGAGTCTTTCTCAACTGTGTTCTACACATAGTAATCTCTGTGGTTACAATCGGGGAGAATTAGGAAGCCAGAAACTGGAACTAATGTCGCCGTATAAATTCTCTGATAACCACTTCCCACACTTTCCGGAGTTTTGGCAAGGATCCGAATCCTGCTGTCACATATATGGCCTCCCCGCAGCAAATTTTCCAACCAGGGTTTGACCACAGTTCATAAAGCCGTTTGGAATGAGTCTAACGCCCGGCTCATCACTTATTGGTTGCACTTCAGCATGCTGACACACTCAAAATTCCTGTACCGTCCCTCTCTGCCGGTCACAGCTTCGTATCCTTCGTTGCAGCTGGCCATGTGGCGTTGTACTGTCTTTCCAGAGCATTGAATAACAGTCATAATATCAGAATTTTAATACCCGGCGTAAATCACAATGACAGATATTTTTTTTGCAATATTCAGATGACTTTCCTGTTCACCATGCCAGCTAATTTTTTTCTGAACTACAGTTTCAATGGTCATGCTCTCCAATGTCTTTGACTGCTCAACAATACATCAAGCTGTTTCTGAAAAACGAATGCATCATAAATCATCAAATTTCACCCAAACATTTTGTACATTGTATGCTCCTAAAACAGGTCGCAATGATTGTTTTATCTCATACAATCTGCAGGTTTGTACTATCAGCTATACCAATTGCAGGTAAGTAAGAACACGAGTACCAAATTTAAACAACATAGCCAGTATTAAAACTTTAAAGAACAAAATTTGAAGAACATCGCCAGTATACATAGATATATCATTTACAATTATAAATATATTAAACAGACTCAACGCTCTTCTATGAATTTCTAAGTTTCTAACGGTGGTAACTAAATACTGAACTATAATTATGAGTGACTTTTGGTCGCTGCATAGCAATGAACACCATTGTCAATTAACTAACACTAACAGCATGAATGCTGTATGCTTTGTGCATAAATTATATCTAAAGACCAATTACCTTCTAGTTGTTTATGACGGCCATGTTGTTTTCAGAATAAAAATGTAAATGTTACTTGAAGTAAAATCAAAATATCTAATAAGAATTTGAAAAATAAAAAATTAAAGAACAAAGCGAGTTACATTTTTAAGAAGCAGATACTGCAAAGTGAACAACATCAAATGCATTCCATTCAACATAACAACTTTCCATTCACTTCATCTAGACTTATAGAAACCATCGCTTCTCTTAATAGTAAAATTTCTCATATACAGTACGCATATATATATACATAAGTGTGTGTGCGTGTGTGTGTGTGCGTGTGTGTGTGTGTGTGTGTGTGTGTGTGTAGTTATACAGAATTTTATGCGTACATATATATATATATATGTATAGTATACACATCTTTTATGCATGTGAGTACACGCATATTTATATGTACATATATATGTGTGTGTGTGTGTATGTGTTTTTGTGTGCGCGCGAATGTGTGTGCGTGAGTGTGTGTGTGTGTGTGTGTGTGTGTGTGTGTGTGTGTGTGTGTGTGTGTGTGTGTGTGTGTGTGTGTGTGTGTGTGTGTGTTTGTGTGTGTTTGTGTAGTATACTCATGCTGAAATACATTTTTCAAAGAAAGCACTTGCCCTACATGTCTATATTCATCAATGCACATGACATAGAAACATCTATGCCATACACACACATGCACACGCACAAACACGCACACACACACATACATACATACATACATACATACATACATACATACATGCATGAATATATTGCATGCACACATATATTGAATGTGGGATAATAAATTTTGTAAAGCTAGAAACTACAAAGCGTGCAATAAATAATGTAGAAATATTCACCATAAAACCAAACTATGAGAGAAACAGTGAAATAAAATTTAAAATAAATAAAATAGTAGAAATTATCCTTCAACCGATCACAAAACATCTAACATATCCGGGTAGCTTACCAAATTATAGAGAATTAGGTGCCTACCTAACTAAGTTAAAAATGCATTCGATTTCATTACTACCTTGAAAATACATTTAATATTTTGGAAGGTATGTAATTATTCGTAATTAAGGAATGTGTGCTGCCTTCATTTAAACAGAAATATTGCAGTCGCAAGAGAACAACTCTGCTGTTTACACGTATAAATGGCGTAGTTTTATCTTCTGCAGTGTTTTTGTGCTTAACTCAATGAATCATGGCAATTTTTATGGGAGGAAAAGAGAGAGTGAGTGGAAGAGAATGGAGTGGTAACTGTTGAGCGTGAGTAGGGTGGTAAATGAAAAAGATGAAGACGTAAAGGATAGAGGAGATATGATACTTATATATATATATATATATATATATATATATATATAGAGAGAGAGAGAGAGAGAGAGAGAGAGAGAGAGAGAATGAATGAATCAGAGAAATAAGGGAAGGATAGGAAAGATTAACTAGAACTAAACCTGAGAGAATTTGGGAATCAAGCTATGAACGATTTCTCTATGTTAAAATACCTACGTACCTTCATAACTACCTACCTAAAAATATGCATAGATACAAATATATATACATACGTGCATACTCACATACATACATACATATATGCAGACACAGGTACACGCGCACACACTCACACAGATACCCAAAGAAAGACACATACACATATATTTTCACGCATACTCATAGATCTGTATATCTGTATAAATGCAAGCAATCACGCTTAGGTATGTAAGCATATATATATATATATATATATGGGAGAATATACGAAAAAATGACATATATACATACACATATATACATACATATATATGTATATATAATATATAGTATATAACAATATATACATACATATATAAACATATATATATACCTATATATATATGTATATATACATGTATATATATATATATATATATATATACATATCCATATACATATCTCTCTCTCTTTCACTCTCTCTCTCTCTCTCTCTC
>NC_068988.1:16258994-16259760 GCF_001194135.2 Octopus bimaculoides | reverse complement strand
AGTTAACTAATGACCTGGTGTAGGACTCAATATACTTATGTTTCAGAACGCAGCGTTAGTCGAGTATGGAGCTATAATAAGGAAATGATATGATATGACAATAAAAGATTATCATACGAACCTCATTAGCTAACATATGATAAGGTTTTCTTCTTTTTCTCTCTCTCTCTCATATCTCTTGGCCCTCTCTTTCTTTAACTCCCACTTTTCCCCCTCGTTTACCTCCCCTGTACCTTTGCCTTTGTCTCTTTGATTATTTTCTAAATCTTTAATCCCGCTCTGTCCTCTTTCCAAATGACCTATGTCCGGCCAGCCATGATCTTTCTTTCTTGGCCTGACTGCCGACCGCCAACCCCTGTTAGGTCCATCTATTTTCCTGCCTTTAGGCTTTCACTTCATACAGGACAGCTCAATTTCACTCGCCCTCACAAGGCTTAGGTCGGCCCGATGTGCCACGCAGTGAGACTGAACCAGGAGCCATGCGGTTGGGAAGCAAGCTTCTTACCACATAGTGACGCGCCTGCGCTTGTATATATGTGTGTATGTGTGTGTGTTTATATATATATATATATGTGTGTGTGTGTGTGTGTGTGTGTGTGTGTGTGTGTGTAAACAATAATAATTATTTAAAATTGTTGCCACAAGGGTAGCTTGGGAAACGTGGGGATGAATCGATTACAACTGGTACTTATTGTATCGACTTCGAAAGGATGAAACGCAAAGTCGACCTCGGTGGAATTTGAACTCAGAACATAGCGACGGGTGA
>NC_068988.1:16254910-16258269 GCF_001194135.2 Octopus bimaculoides | reverse complement strand
TTGCTGAACCGCTACGTTACAGGGTCGCAAAAACACACCAACAGCAGTTGTCAGACACAGGCACGAACACACACACATAGATATTTAGGTACATATATACAAATGGCTTTCAGTTCCTCCTTATCAAATCCCCTCACAAAACTTTGGTCGGCCCCAGACTATAACTGGAAACACTTGCCCAAGTTACCACGCAGTGAGACTGAACCCAGAACCATGTGGTTCGGAAGCAAGCCTCTTACCATAGAGACATGCCTACACACGGACATGTATACATGCACAAAGTGTCTGCAATGTTGATAAACAATGTGGACTGCCTAGCATTTAAAATCTGTTAATGAGAATCTGTATTTGGATGTTTCTGATATTAATTGGCACTGGTATACTAAATTTGGTTCAAGTTTACGTCATTACGATGCTTCTTTTGATGTTGTTATTAATGAATGTCGTTGATTAGCAAAAGGTTATTCACCGTGGAAATGACTTATCGTCGAATCTACTCTAATTGTCACCACCCTATCTTTTAGTGTATGTGCATTTACCTTTCTGTGCGCTCTTTCGCAAAAGTTCTCTTTTAAAACAGTATAGAATGATTCGAGTGTGATTTAGCTGTTATTTCTGCTACATAGAGTGACCATATACAGTCTTTCACGTTAAGACGTCGTTGTTATAAAACTTTAGTGGTGGTAACATCCTTTGGTTGTGGATGTTCTGTCTACTGTAGATATGTGATTGAAATGCGTTCTCACGTTCATCTGTTTTATATTCCTCTTCAATTTATGTTGCTACGTGCTGTGGTTATTCATGAATTTGTTGACACATTTAGTCTTCTACATTCTGTGTTGTTTATCGTATTCTAGGTGTGGACTAGAGTGAGAGCTGTTGGAAGGTGTGAACGATCTAGAACAGCTTCAATCTGCTATCTTGCTTTGACTTCCTTTCCAGGTCTTAGAGTATAAATGCATTTTTTTGTTAATAAGCATACATTCACTTTACCAACCACGAATGCAAGGCAATGATCCGGTGAAAATCGGATAAACTCTAACCCAATGACGCAGAACCGATATCGTGACTTTAGGTTACGGATGAAGAATAGAGTGCTCAATAACACGTAATGTGGCGTTTAGATTTAACAGGAATCGGTTCAGAAGTTATTTTGTTGCTACTTACAGATTCAGATCCTTTGATGTTATTTACGCCATAAAAAACGTATATGTACGCACACACGCACACACGCGTTTGATTTCTACCTCTGTTCAATCCCCTGATCCTCAGAAATCTATATGGCCATCAAGTCTATCAATGTCGTCCCATTTATATTCTCATTTTCTCATTTAATCTTCCCTCCTGCTTTATTTTTTATTTTAATCTATTTTCATTGCCCTTTTCAGCATGGCTTTTCGGCCAATTTCTCTTGCAATCTCTTCTTGAACTTTTAGCTTTCTTTCTTTCGCTTTCCACAACCTTATCAGCTTATTTGTTTAAATGTTCAGTAAATAATAAAAACACGATTTAAGATTCATCTTAAGAGAGACTGAGAGACTTACTCTAAATAGTTTTAATGTTTTAATGTGGTGGGATTGGTAGAGGCGATTATTTTTAACTGGAGCCAACCTCTAACCTTTTGCACTACGCGATTGAAACCTTCGTAAAACTTGAAAGCAACGCCATTTGTTGTTGTCATAGCTGCTATTGTCCTCGTTATAAGGTTTCTAACTGTATTGTAATGGAAGGGGGGATTCATGTATGGATCGTCGTTTTATGGGTAGCGTGTGTTTTGTTATATTTTAGTCTCAGGTAAAATAAAATTAGATACGCAAACTATTGGTTAAAGTTGTTCCACATATAAACATCGCTCTTTCTATGTCAAAAACAGATCCATTACCATGAACTACATTTTCCAATATATTATTTTTAGTGAGTCGAGATTGATTTGAATGATATTTGGTCGATGATTTTAGCATGAAGGATAACCACATGTAGCCGCTACCTCTGGATATATCTGTCACCTTCGTTACTTTATGCTCTGATTTATTTATGATAAAAGCAAAATTGCTTGCGTGTATAACTTAGAAGTAAATATCGTGGTAATTATTTCAGTTGTCAGCATAGTCAAGAAAATAGAAATCATGTCACTCGCTCTTGACTTAGCACATCGATGATGTTACAGGTGGAAAGACAGGGGAATGCTCCAGCGTCGGCTGATACTCATTTTCAAATGAGTAAACAGGAGCATCAGGAAACGATGTGATTTGCTCAAGGGTACAAATTATTGCGCGGTCAAAGAATTAAACCCGCGCTTTTATAATCATGAACATAGCGCCATAAATACAAGTCACATCTCTTCGAGTTAATGATACAAATGTAAAATAATATTCTAAAGCCACTGAGTTCGATATATATTTTAACCATTTGTAAATCGATTCAATTGCACTAGTAGTACAATCATAACAATGTAGCAGATGTTCAAAAAGAAATTGTGAAAGCATTTTGTTTAATCAGTATTTGATATCTAGACAACTATTGGCAAAATAAAAAAAAAGTATGAATATTCACATAGTAAGATTAATCCTTTTCTTTCTTTCTTTGTCTTGAAAATGCTTTGAAAGATTGGATACAGATAGAATAGAATATGAGGGTAATTGTTTTCATACAGTATTGTGATTAAAACAATAACAGCTTATATTTTTAACTTCTGAATATATTTGTAACTATTATTTTATTAAATTGCTTGAGACGTCTTTTGACAAAGTGGTTAGAGCAGTTATGCAGCTTATCTACAATACAGCGTTTGAATCCTTAATGGGATTCGAACGCTGTTAAGGAAGTAAGGTAGCGAGCTGGTAAAATCATTCGTACACTTATTGGCATTTCGTCTACCTTTACAAAATGTGTTCAAATTCTGACGAGGTTTAATTTGCTAAAACTTGCATCCATATCCAGATTTACAAACTCCCTAACGTTGAAGCATCGAAAGGAAACAGACATATTTCATTCTTTAATCTAGTTTTATTGTTTCCTCTGTTTCGCCCTAAATGTTGAGGAAATGATGGAGCACTGCCTGTATGTTCATCTTTTCAATGGCCATTCCGTTTGAGCTTGTTGCAATGACGTAAGTTCATCTGGGATAGCAAGCAGCAGGAGGTTAAGGTTATTCTTGAAAATATCTACCCCACATCATTTGGAAGATAATTGATGTGGCCCTTTGAATCCCATGCTCTTGCAGTAGCTGGTCTTCAGTGTATATGGGATATGCAAAACATTTAGAGTAGTACTTTGGTGTCCTGTTCGGGGTCTGGTATAAGAGTCGAGGCCAAAGTTTCGCACCAGACTCCCTAGTATTTTCCATATATATATATATA
>NC_068988.1:16251286-16254333 GCF_001194135.2 Octopus bimaculoides | reverse complement strand
ATATATACATATATATATATATATATACAAACATGCATAAAATTGTGCATACTTACACTTATATATATCTATGTTTACATGCACAATACTTGACTCGCATAACAGTAAATACACAACGCTTTCACGCCCTCACTGTCTGTCTCTCTATCTATCTATGTCCCTCTTTCTCTCTCACTCTGTATCTGTATACACACACACACACACATACACACACATATATATATATGTATGCATATATGTATATATGTATGTGTATTTATATATATAAACACACACACACACACACACACACAAACACATATATATATATATATATATATATATATATACACATATATGCATATATATTACAGATAAATTCCTATATTTACATAATATCGAGGTCTCTTTCCTTCTTTTGTTGTCTTACCATTACTATCAATATATGCATGTGTGTGTGTATATATATATATATATATATATATATATCTATAAATATGCATACGTATATATATGTTTGTGGAGACAGAGAAGGAGAGAGAGATATCATAAATGTATAAGATCATAAAAAGACACGTATATATGTATGGGTTTCTCTGTGTAGGCAGACATACATCTGTGCGTGTATTTGTGTCTGTATAAGAGTGTACATGTCGGTGGGTGTTACTATGCACATTTCTCAGAACTTATTCCAAGCACATTTACCTATCAGATATATTTATGAAAATGTATGTTGCTAAATGATAAAAGGCGTGCTATATTTCTGCCAGTTTTAATTTTTTTGTTTTATTCTTAGTCTACTGGAATGTCGCCACGGAATATATTTTTAATTCAGTAAATGGCGTCCTTTTATCAGTGAAAAATAACACCGTTAACAAAAAACCACATCTAAGATGGTGGATACTCTGAATAATAAAAAGAGACAGTATGAAACCAACATATCTATACATGAACAACGTTTTCAGCTTAGCTGCTTTTACGGTAAATTTCACTAAATATAAACTATTTGAATGAAGCACACAGGCACATACATAGACACAATATCTAAATACATAAAAGCATTATTGCATACATACATATATATATACATACATATATACATACATACATACCCAGGTTATGCATTTTCATTAGTATCTGTCATCATAGGTACATTAGGTCATGTAACAATAAATTTGCGTAAAGACCTAGAAGTACTCGGTATCGCGGATAAAGAGCAAAATAAACCAAAGCAGATTCTTCAAATCCAATCTATTGGTGGTATAGTGAAAATTTGCAAGACATTCCGAAAATTTTCCATATAAGATTCTTAGGTAAATAGATGCACATACTTAGGTGTATGCATTAACAGTTCAACCACCACACCAACTCAACCACATACGTACAAACACATAGTAACACCCACCGACATGTAGACACACATACACATATAGATCTATGTCTGCCCACTTATACATTTATGATATCTCTCTCTTAACTCAAAATGTCTTGTTGCTTTGTTAGGAACTGACTTGAACTTTCTCGAGAAGAAATAAAACTCGAAGGATAGTCACACTATATGTACATGTTTCCATATAATCAGATACGAATATATACATATAGCCTTTAACTTTCTTGCAGTTATAAACCTATAATTTCATTACAACTGTAGGGATTATTACAATATAACCGCCACCTAAACGTCTGCCTGATCGCTTGACCTCCAACAAAGAACAGATATATTTTTCTCAAACCATGTCTTTTTTAAGCAGCACATCGGATACCGTAGTCCTTAATATACAGTATCTAAATAGATATCGGATCATGTAGTAGATGTGTGAGGCCTGTAATCATATGTGTACTTTCTCACACCAATCCTAGATTGAATCAAAACAAAATGGAATAGATATAAA
The DNA here is from genome assembly GCF_001194135.2 of Octopus bimaculoides. Taxonomy (NCBI): domain Eukaryota; kingdom Metazoa; phylum Mollusca; class Cephalopoda; order Octopoda; family Octopodidae; genus Octopus; species Octopus bimaculoides. The sequence continues at coordinate 16,252,462 of NC_068988.1, read as the reverse complement.
ATATATTACTTTACGTTTAACTGATATTCAAACTTACTGGGATTGTTATCTTTGAAAAACAAGGATATACGATCAACTAAATCATGTTTGAGCGGAATAAACTAAGATGCAAGCACCGAATATAAACTAAAAGAGAATGATATATGATACATAAAACAGAACGAAGTATAGGGAACTAAACTACGTTAGGGTGTCTGCTTATAACTTGAGATGAAGCAATAGTGTGTAAAGTTAGATACAGGAGCATGTTTGTGTCTACTCTTGTAACTGTTGTATGAATCAGTCACTATATATTATGCCATGGGAAAGCTAAATAATAATTTCAACTACGTGTTGCGAATATCAATGTATCTGCATTGGCATTAAGGAGTCCTATGGGAGAAATATTTGACGGTAATTGAAGTAAATATAAAACGTTATTCTATGAAAACGAGAGAATAGAGGGAGAGAGAAAGAAAACCAGACGGACAGACAGAAAAAAGTGAGAGAATTAGAGGCATTAAGAGAAACAATAGAATTTGAAGAGATATAGATATTCTGAAATGATAGAGAGCGTATGACAGGGAGACGACGGCGAAATAGAAATGGTAGCACCAGACAAACGGTAAAAAGTTATCAATTTTTTTTTATTAAAAGACAACAGAGAGAGAGAGAGAGAGGGGGGAGAGTGAGACAGAGAGAGACAGAAACAGAGAGAGACAGAAACAGACAGATAGAAAAACAGAAAGAATCAGACAGACAGTCAGACAAACATACAGACAGAGAAAGAGAGAGTGAGATTGTCTAAAAGGTAAAATAAAAATCAAGAAAATGAGGTGGATAGATGGAGAGACACTGAGAGTGTGAGACAGATTTGATAATAGGAAGTGAAGGAGTAGACGCGGATTTGGTTCAATAAACGAAGGAAAAAAGGATGACGAAGAAATGAATTTGTTGAGTAGCAGCAGACAAAAATATTTTATATGATTTTAATAAGAAAAGATAGCTAGTATTTTGGTTACTTTATTTTTAAAATGAAAATCTCCAATAACGCAACAGATTAAATGAGACACGTCTTTTCTATCAGTTATGGTTGCAAAAAGTAATTCTAAAGGGAAAAAAAATCACACACACACATACGTATGTATGTGTGTCAGCTCTTCGAAACGCCGGTGTTAAAACGGGGGTAGCTGATGA
>NC_068988.1:16246922-16250470 GCF_001194135.2 Octopus bimaculoides | reverse complement strand
GGGTATAGAATATGGAATATACAATATATAATATAATATACAATATATAATATAATATACAATATATAATATAAAATAAAATAAAATAAAAATGGATGGCACCATGAAATAAAGTACTGAATGTAGATGAAATATTGAGTGTTCAATATATAGGATCAAATATATAAATATAAATATATAAAGGCGACTCGAGTTTCAGGGCTATTTCCCTTCGTCATGGCCGGTATGACAGACTTTAACAGACATTTAGTGACTGTGTGGTAAGTAGCTTGCTTACCAACCACATGATTCCGGGTTCAGACCCACTGCGTGGCACCTTGGGCAAGTGTCTTCTACTATAGCCTCGGGCCGACCAAAGCTTTGTGAGTGGATTTGGTAGACGAAAACTGAAAGAAGCCCATCGTATGTACGCATATATATATTAAGTTAGCGGTTCGGCAAAAAGTAACCGATATAATAAGTACTAGGCTTACAAAGAATAAGTCCTGGGGTCGATTTTCTCGACTAAAGGCGGTGCTCCAGCGTTGCCGCAGTCAAATGACTGAAACAAGTAAAAGATAGAAAGAGTAAAGAGAGTAACTTGCTGGTGAACACCAAATGAATCATCAGTACAAGAAATTACAGAAACGTCATAGACTAACAAACAGTGGTCATTACTGCAGAGATCACCGTGCTCAGGAGCACTTAAGTCAATGGTTTCCCTATCTCGTGTCAAACATAGCGAGTCTACCACTACCTTCCTCAGGCTTCACAATAACTAATTTACTCTCTCCATTTTAGCCAGAGGAGGCGCAGTGGCCCAGTGGTAAGTGAAGCGGACTCGCGGTTATAGGATCGCGGTTTCGATTCCCAGACCGGGCGTTGTGAGTGTTTATTGAGCGAAAACACCTAAAGCTCCACGAAGCTCCGGCAGGGGATGGCGGCGAACCCTACTGCACTCTTTCGCCACAACTTTCTCTCACCCTTACTTCCTGTTTCTGTTGTACCTGTAATTCAAAGGGTCAGCCTTGTCACACTGTGTCACGCTGAATATCCCCGAGAACTACGTTAAGGGTACACGTGTCTGTGGAGTGCTCAGCCACTTGCACGTTAATTTCACGAGCAGGCTGTTCCGTTGATCGGATCAACTGGAACCCTCGACGTCATAGACGACGGAGTGCCAACAACATTTTAGCCAAAAACTCATACTTCTAATTTCCGTCTGTAACCAATGCGTCTCCTGCAAACCTCAACTTCTAACTGATCAATGCATCGATCTCACCGGCCTCAGACTGTCCAAAATACCATATATACAGAGCATTAAAAAAGAAAATCTCCTGGTGAACACTGTAGCATATAAAAGAATTTCACTTCGTTCTGACAACTCCTGGCACGGCGAAAAATCGTTTACTCGCCCTCATAACAGATTTTCTCCTATCTCTGACGATGCAAAACAACCAAACATTAAACGTTGCACTAACGAAGCAAAGCGAACACTTATAATCTTCTCTCTAGATAATATTCATGTTACTGGCGTTGTTGCTTCTGTTATAATTGTTCTCGTTACAACTGTTGTTGTGGTTGTAGTAACTAGCGTTGGTATTGTTGGAACCGTGTGTTTTCCTGTCACATGCATTCAGTATTAAAATAAATTCTAAAACAGAACGGTAGCTTGAAAATTTATGAGAGTGTAATTCACATATGATGACATTAATAGTTTGCTGACATATTCGAACATTTAGCGCTATAAAATTTAAAGTGAAATAATTTCAAACAGAAACGAGATCCTGCCTGGAGTTTACAGACTGCGATGACAACATAATGTTGGATCAAGCGTTTTTACAGACTTCTGATGTATTGAATATGTAGGCTAGCTATTTTGTTCTATGTTTTCCTTTCCATTGAACTGGCTTAGTTAAGCTTCCAGGAAAACCGCACACCAAACACAAACGCACAAACACGCAAACAGTCACATAGACGCACACAAAGACACAGGCACACACTCACACACTTCAATTCGCTTACACTCACACACATTCATACACACATAAATTTGTCTAGCTACGTATCTATGAATCAACCTCTCTCCCTCTCTCTTCCTCTCCCCCCTCCCTCTCTCACACACACACACACATACATACACACACATATACACACGTACACACTCACTCTGACTTTATATATGTGTGTATGCAAGTATATAGAGAGAATTTCTGTCAGTGCCGGCCAGAACTCATTTACATTAAAATGCTTCCATCGTTTTGTTGCATAGCACTTCAGTGTTAAATGCGAGTGTGTATATATAGGTGTTTATACGTGCGATCAGACGTGTGTCGGGGAGGGGTCTTAATATGTAATCAATTGCAAATGTGTATGTTTGTTAGCTTGCTTGTATGTCTATACTCTCTTTACTCTTTTACTTGTTTCAGTCATTTGACTGCGGCCATGCTGGATCACCGCCTTTAGTCGAGCAAATCCACCCCAGGACTTATTCTTTGTAAGCGTAGTACTTGTTCTATCGGTCTCTTTTGCGGAACCGCTAAGTTACGGGGACGTAAACACACCAGCATCGGTTGTCAAGCGATGTTGGGGGGACAAACACAGACACACGAACACACACACACGCACATATATATACACGTACATATATACGACGGGCTTCTTTCAGTTTCCGTCTACCAAATCCACTCACAAGGCTTTGGTCGGCCCGAGGCTATAGTAGAAGACACTTGCCCAAGGTGCCACTGAACCCGGAACCATGTGGTTGGTAAGCAAGCTACTTACTACACAGCCACTCCTGTGCCTTTGTATGTTTTAGTATGTGATTGTGTAGTCAGCTTGCTTCCCAACCACTTTTTTCTGGGTTCTGTCTCAATACGTGGCACATTGTGCAAGTGTCTTATACTATAGCCACGGGCCGCCCAAAGCCTTGTGAGATGATTTGGTAGACGGAAACAGAAAGAAGCGCGTCGTATATATATCCAAGAGTTAACGAATAGAGTAGTTAAAATCGGGGCTACATATGTTTCATAGGTAGCGTAACCTCAGAAGTAGCGCATATCCAAGCGAGGTGTATACTGCAGGATACATTTCAGGCCAAAGATTTCCTGATTATACGAAGTTTACTTTGTCGTTAAGATTAGATTCTGATCGAATTCTCCGTGTGTTAAAACGGGGCTCCTAATAACAAAGCTAAACTTCAATTTATCAAGATACCCTTGGTCTGAAGAGTAGCCTACGGTATACACCTCGCTTGGGTTATTACTACTTCTGAGATTCTGCTCGCTATGAAACATATGTAACCCGGTTTTTATCTGCTCCATTCCTTAATTCTTGCATTTATATTCGCATACCCAGTAATCCTGGCTGCCAACCGTGAAATAAAAAGTTGCTTTTTTTATCACCTTATCGTACTTCGGTACGGGAAAAATTCACAACTTTCCACACCAATAAAAAATTGTTGTTCCTGAAAGTTGTTATTTTATATTATCTACGGATTGTTCCAAGCTCACTTTCTTCCTACACCTTCATCCTTGGATTTTACATTCATATATCCATATATATATATA
>NC_068988.1:16242356-16246912 GCF_001194135.2 Octopus bimaculoides | reverse complement strand
ACTCAAAATGTATCACTTTACCTTGGTATCTCTACCTATAAAACGGGTGTGATATACTGGTTTTTTTTTGTGTAATTTTTACTACCCATGGTAACTGCTAACATATTTACATTTTCGAAGTATTTTTAAACTGAGATAATATTAATATATACAATAACTAACATATATATATATATATATATATATATATATGTATGTATGTATGTATATATATAACATACATATATATAATATTTGTAATTGAGAGAAGATGGCGCATGGCCTACTGCTTAAGGAGTTGCACTTGCAAAATCGTGTATTCGATGCCCGGACCACGCGATGTGTTGAGTTCTTAGGCATAACATCTCAAGCTGCTCTGTGATCACTTCGACACTTGTCGTGTGACACAGCACCGTGCACCTGCACAGGTAATTTCCATTTGGTGTATGTAGTGTAGATTATTCAACCAGAAATTACAGACCTGTCTTTCTAAGAGTCATGAGATTAAATTATTTAAATAATTGAGAATATATTTTTCTCAGTGATATCAGAATCTAATTTTCGCAATAAGTGTGCTGACCGATTGCACTAACATGTCTGTCTAGTGAGAGGAACTCTGATTTCATAGTCTTTTATGGGTAAACACATGCGAGTTCTGCGGAAATTAGGAAACGCAAGCGAGTGAAATTTTGTAAATAGAATTGTAAGCTCTCACACTACACTGAATTTAGAAAATCGTCGAGTATTATGGCTTATAAAATGACGGCACACTGGCAAAAGCGTCACCGTTTCAGCAAAATGCTTAGTGGTATTTCGTCCGTTTTTAGTTTCTGAGATCAAATTTTGCTTAGGTCGATTTTTGCCCTTAATCATTTTGGGGTCGATAAAACAAATTACAGTTGACCACTGGGATCGATGTAATCGACTTGCCCAATCTCCCAAAGTCTTGGGTGAAAAATTGAAACTTATATGATGCCCTATAAAAAGGTAGCAAGTTGGCAGATTTGTTAGCACAACGGGCAAAATAATTGCGGTATTCCATCCACCTTTAAGTTCTGAGTTCAGATATTGTCGGGGTCGATTTTGCCTTTGATCCTTTCGGAATCGATGAAATAAGTAGCAATTGAGCTCTGTGATTGATGTACTCGACTTACCGCTTTCCCACGAACTTACTAGCCTTGTTTCAAAATTTGAACCGAATTTCATGGCACATAAATCCTAGTAAGGGGGGAAGAAAATGGACAGTTGTACACGTGGGAACTATACTTAGGTGTGAGCATATAAAACCCTATAGCGGATTAAAAAGGGTGGGTATGTTGGTGTAATTAATCAACACTTTTATCGCGAAAATAAGAGGTATGGATTCGATTCCTAAGCGTGCGTATGCCTATTTTTTTCCGTTAGTCTAATATTAGACTATTTTCTATAATTAGTATATGGTGCTGTCTCTATTAAGGAATGTATTCCTGTTTTAAGCGTTTGCACTCTTACTTTCATTACTAGAACACTAATTTAATTCTAACCGATTTGTGCTTGTTATAAATAGCAACGAGATGCTGTTCTATCTGTGATCGGAGCAATTAGCAACCGATCACTCGTGAAGTGGTTATAAATAATGCAACCTATTACAAAACTGCACCGTTTCTTAATTCACGCATATATATATATATATATATATACACAGAGTGAGTCTGAGATGTGTGTGTGTGTGTGTATGCTTAATAATAAAAGCACTACATACGCTGAGATAAACTGAGATGTAAGCCAAACGTAGGAACGCTTACTTGAATAAACACCTAAATTTAAACATCGTTAAAATTATTTCTCTCTGTCACCTCGAAAAATATCTATATGATTAGTTTTGGTAGCTATATGTTGCAGTCTTCTCTAACGTTCTAAAAACGAGTAAATGATCTCTGATAGATACGCAGTAACTTTAGAAATATATAGTTTGATTATGTTATATCACCAAACAGAGAGAAGAAAATCTGTAGCTTTTCTTTAAAAACGTGTATGTTTTTTTTACTAAAAGTACATAATCGTAATTTTAACTTACATCACCCTTATTCTCACCCCGTGCGTTGTCTCTATTAATGAATTTATTTCCGTTTTAAGCGTCTGCACTCTTGTTTGAATTACTAGGAAACTAATTTAATTCTAACCGATTTCTGCATGTTATAAATAGCAACGAGACGTAGTTCTTTCTGTGATCGGAGCAATTAGCAACCGATCACTGATGAAGTGGCTATAAATAATGCAACCTGTCAAATTAATCTCTTCTTATGGCAACACAAAAAAAAATAATGTGGTCGAAACACAGCATCTAGCTTTTTTTTATAAGCTGGGACTAAAAATGTGTGTTACTGAAAACACACACTCGAAAGTTTTGCCCATTCACGCATATCCCCCTTCTCTTTTTCCTTCCTATCTCTATCTCTCCCCCGCTCAGTATAAGTAAGTTAAGTTGGCACTCCGTCGCTTACGACGACGAGGATTCCAGTTGATCCGATCAACAGAACAGCCTGCTCGTGAAATTAACGTGCAAGTGGCTGAGCACTCCACAGACACGTGTACCCTTAACGTAGTTCTCGGGGAGATTCAGCGTGACACAGTGTGACAAGGCTGGCCCTTTAAATATACAGGTACAACAGAAATAAGAAGTAAGAGTGAGAGAAAGTTGTGGTAGAAGAGTACAGCAGGGTTCGCCACCATCCCCTGCCGGAGCGTCGTGGAGCTTTTAGGTGTTTTCGCTCAATAAACACTCACAACGCCCGGTCTGGGAATCGAAACCGCGGTCATATGACCGCGAGTCCACTGCCCTAACCACTGGGCCATTGCGCCTCCACTCTCGCTCAGTATAGACAGAGTCATATAGGGAAATTTGTATAGATATAGATATATATGCATATATATATATATATATATATATATATATATATATATATATATACACTCACACTTGCGCCCACATAGACACATGCATACATGCACATATACATAGATGCATTGATACATACATACATGCATACATACATACAAACAGACAGACAGATAGCAACTCATATATACATACAATAAAGGTGCAGGCATATGCCAATGGGGGGATTCACGGTGCACATTTCATCCCATAAAAAAAAGCCACACATACACCAGGAAATAACCAGCTGAGGTTTATGGCTGATCTGCAGCACCCTAATCGATTACAATTGCTTTGAACTATAAGTAACGGTTCTCTTTATATTGCTCACCCTCTCTTTTCGCTCTCTTTCTCTCACAGTTTCCGTGGTTTTATGAATGCATTCTGCTTCTTTTGGTACAAATCAATATATACATTGGCTTTTAATATCAATAATTTGCTCCAGTATAAAACCTAGCAGAACCAATAGAATTTAAGAAAGGTAGATGTGACAGATACTATGTTAAATGATCGCGCTTATCTGTAGATCTGTTGTATTAATGCGCATCAGTACACAGGAAAGAGTAGAGGCAGATACACAGGAAATAAACAGCAGAGAAAATAAAAGCAGGAATGTTTAAACTATGCGGGTACGAATATGAAAGCGAGTTTTTAATTGAGATATAAACGTAGAAGACAAAACCTACTGATTGTCAATAGCTATGCAGTGGTATCGATTAAATATCACGTGGTAGTTTCACAATGGACTGGTGTTTAACTTAACATATATTTTGCATAGCTGGAAGTGACGACAAATATTTTGAGTATAAATCGTTATTTGCACGGTGAACAGAGAGAATCGAAACGATGACTAGGGTATCTATCCTGAATAAGTTCTGGTAGGTTCGAACGAAGGAGATATGTTGTGTTCGTTAGAAGAGAACATCTCCTTTACGACAGCTTTGTGTTTCTCAGACACTAGATTCATCTGTGGTTTGTGAACAAATGGTCGACGACCAACACAACAGCGATTAGCATGTTTCTGTTCATACGAATCTGAATGTTTTACGAATAAATATGCATTTTATCGTTATTTTCAGTATGTTTTGTAACAAAATTATAAGAAACAATGCTTAGAATTAATGTGGAAATAAAGAAAAGTGAAACACAATATCTTTTCTTACATGATGTTCTGACTCCACTATTTGATTGGCTGTGTCGAGATATATGCACACAACCAAACTAATGCACACACACACACGTACATATTCTTCTATTATTTTACTTGTTTAGGTCATTTGACAACGGTCATGCTGGAGCACAACCTTGAAAGCTTTTATCGAACAAATCGACCTCAGGACTTATTTTTTAAACCCAGTACTTGTTTTATCGATTTTTTTTGCAGAACCGCTATGTTGCGTGGACGTAAGCACACCAACGCTGGTTGTCAAGTGATGGTGGTGGGGACAAACACAGATACAAAGACACACATGCACACATAGACATATAAATCTAAACATACGACGGTCTTCTTTCATTTTCCGTCTACCAAATCTATTGACCCGAAGCTATAGGAAGACACTTGCCCAAAATGCCACGGAGTGGAATTGGACCCGGAATCATATGACTGGAAGGCAAGCTCTTATTACAAAGCCACGCCTGCGCCTATATATATATATAT
>NC_068988.1:16239982-16241013 GCF_001194135.2 Octopus bimaculoides | reverse complement strand
GTGTGTGTGTGTGTGTGTCTGTGTGTGTGTGTGTGTCTCTGTGTGTGTGTGTGTGTGTGTGTGTGTGTGTGTGTGCATATACAACAGATTTCCGTACAGTCTCCGCGTATTGTATCTGCTCACAAGTCATTGGCTAGCCTCGGACTGCAATAGAAAACACTTTCCCCAGACAGCCTGCCTTCGGACTGAACCCTGAAGGCCGTGGTTGCAAATTGAGCTTCTTAACCACACACATATACTGCGCCCAATATGAAAAATATAACAAAAAATATCACAGTACTTCAAGTCATGAACATAATGCATATAATCACCGGCTTTCATGTCGGTGTTAGTGGTCATGTTTGAGATACATCTTTGATAAGATGCTGACGCAAGGCTTTACTATTCAATATGTGAAAATACGCAGCCTCCATCAGCAGCTTACGAAAAGCGAAGTATGTATACACACACACACACACACACACACACACATATATATATATATATATATAACTTTTATAAGTAATATTCTAAAAGAAATATTCTAAAAGAATATATAACTGAACTTATGTTGAGTGCTCAATTATCTTGAGCAAATAAATGTGTATATATGTGATTTTATATTATTAATAAATTCATAAACCCATCAATAATATACTCAGGAAATCAATATTTAATATTTTGAAAGACATACATCCAACATGACACGGCAACATAATAAATTTAAAATTTAAAAATTTAAAACATAAATATACGAAATATACATATCAATATATATAAAAATCTGAAAATAGATAAATATATGTTTAAATATGTATGCGTATAAAAATTTATGTATACATAAGCATGAATATTGTAAAGTCTAAAATATAAAATATAAAGGAACCTAAAATTTAAAGAATTAAATATCTTACGATCGTTTCGCGGATATTGCTACAATTACAAAGTGATCTAAAGATCATCTTATTATCAGTAATTCCGCTCTTCAGAGATGCATTAAGAACCATTAGTATATATATATATATATATATATATAATATAAAACATTAGAA
>NC_068988.1:16239529-16239972 GCF_001194135.2 Octopus bimaculoides | reverse complement strand
TTCAGAGATGCATTAAGAACCATTAGTATATATATATATATATATATATATAATATAAAACATTAGAAATATTAAAAATTAAAAATAATAATATATACTGTCCTTTCTATAAATTGTCAAATTAATCCTTCTACGATCGTGTCTGTCTTTGTTCCCCTAGCATTGCTTGACAACCGATGCTGGTGTGTTTACGTCCCCGTAACTTAGCGGTTCGGCAAAAAGAAACCGATAGAATAAGTACTAGGCTTACAAAGAATAAGTCCTGGGGTCGAATTTCTCGACTACAAAGGCGGTGCTCCAGCATGGCCGCAGTCAAATGACTGAAACAAGTAAAAGAGCAAGAGAGTATATATATATACAGAGAATGGGGAAAATAAGAGAAAGAAAGAGAAAGAAGGAGTGAGAGAGAGAAAGAGACATATATATACATGCTTGGGCGAGGG
>NC_068988.1:16230600-16239439 GCF_001194135.2 Octopus bimaculoides | reverse complement strand
ATATATATATGTATGCATACATGTTTACTTATATTTATATATATATGCATATTTAGAAATGTGTGTGCGCGCGAGTGCATATGAGTGTTTGTGTAAATACGTGAGTGCTTATATATATATACAGAGAATGGGGAAAATAAGAGAAAGAAAGAGAAAGAGAAAGAAGGAGTGAGAGAGAGAAAGAGACATATATATACATGCTTGGGCGAGGGTATAATGTGTGTATATGTTATTCTGCCCTTCACAGATCTGAGACGTGACGTTGTAACAATTTCACATACACGCATGCGCACGCAGACGTACGCATGAACGAATACGTTATCATACATACAAATCGCTACACACACACACGTACCACTGTGTTCCTAAACACACTCAAATGTAAGCTACACATGCGTGTGTACGTTATACACACACACACACATGTATACTACATACACGTGACACAAGCATACATACTCATACAAAAATATGCACATCTATGTTACACACGTACACATGCAAACACATTTTCATGTTACGTGCCCATTCACACAAACACTTGTAGAAAATGCGAATTCAGGCAGAGATAAAATGCCGAATAAATTGATAAAGATGGTTTTATTCTATTAAATTCACGGAAAAAATGCATTCGCTGTATGTTAATTCGACTGTGAAAAGTCTGAGTGATGCGATAAAATTATTGTTAATGATAAAAGGCCTTCGATTTCGGCGCCAAGGAACATTAAACCAAACACAGTGAAACGTTACTGAAAATTCTAAGGAATGTAACGTTCTATAATACACACAGACTCACACACACACACACACACACACATTTATATATATATATATGTGTGTGTGTGTATAAGAGAATATGGGACAGCTGGATAGATAGATAGATAGATAGATAGATAGATAGATAGATAGATAGAGAGCGATTGATAGATAGATAGGTGGGACTTAACGGGTCCAGTGATAACCGTTCATAGAGCATCAGGGCAACCTCTATGCAACACGTATTCCATGTATATATATAGTCATACGCATGTATGCATGCATACATAAATGCTTTCTTTATGCCACTTCCAAAGAATGACGATCACCCACTGCTGTGTAACTACAGAGGAATTCCGGCCTTATCTCTAGCCTAGAAATTCTTTCCTTAAAGGTATTTCGCTAATACTAAGCTAGACTCAAGATGCTTTCAGTTAAAACAGACCAACTGATGATTGCTCTTTGATGAATTTTAAAGGAGTTCAGAATCTCCAACCATGAGGTATTTATTATTGTCAATAGAAAGGTGGTGTCAAATCTATTGTTGAAATATGATACTCTTTTACTCTTTTACTTGTTTCAGTCTTTTGACTGTGGCCATGCTGGAGCACCACTTTTAGTCGAGCAAATCGACCCCAGGACTTATTCTTTAGAAGCCTAGTACTTATTCTATCGGTCTCTTTTGCCGAACCGCTAAGTTACGGGGACATAAACACACCAGCATCGGTTGTCAAGCGATGTTGGGGGGACAAACACAGACACACAAACACACACACACACATACATATATACGACGGGCTTCTTTCAGTTTCTGTCTACCAAATCCACTCACAAGGCTTTGGTCGGCCCGAGGCTATAGTAGAAGACACTTGCCCAAGATGCCACGCAGTGGGACTGAACCCGGAACCATGTGGTTGGTAAGCAAGCTACTTACCACACAGCCACTCCTGCGCCTACTGTATATGAATATATATCATAGCTAAAATTACTTAAGATGTTACTCAGACAACTACTGTCTTCTTGTTGATCATTTTGAAACGTTACGTCACACAACGCTCAAAACACGTGACAAACTGTTTGTGAAATACTCAGCCATAAAAATTATTTGTTTTGATTTAAGATTTTAGTTCAGTTTCTCCTGTTTGTGAAAGCAAATATAGATATCCATATCTACAGATATATGTTGAGAGACACGCACATAGAAATAGATACAAATACATAATATACGCATAAATTCATAATCATGTGTGTTTGTGTGTATGTGTGTGTGTGCGCGCGTGTGTGGGGGGTGCAGAAAAAGAGGGAGATGTGTGCGCGTGTGAGTATGCATGCGCCTGTGTTTATGTTGGTGTAAAATTTTTCATTTTTCATACACATTGACAAGAGAATTGGTGTTTTCTATTAAAACTGCTGTTAGTTATGTGTGTGCCAGGTTTGCATTTCTCTACTGCATTATAATAGACTTTTTTTATTGAAACAATTCGATCGTGAGGAACACTAATTGCATGAAACACTACCGAGATAATCCATGGTGCGGATGTTGTCGAATAAATTGCTTTAATAGGAAAAGATGAAGGCAATTCAAATGATATGAACGTGTCCTCTGACCAACAGCAAATTCTATAATAGTAATAATAAAATCAACTATGTTTTTTTTACATGGAACCGAAGCCGGAAATTCTGGAGTGAAGAAAGAGTCTGATAGATCAACCCAGTTGTATGACTTGTACTTTGTTGTATGCAACCTGCAAGAATGAAAGGCAAATTGGATTTGAAATTCAAAATGAGATTTTAACTCAAAATGAGATTTTAACTCAAAATGAGATTTGAACTCAAAATGAGATTTGAACTCAAAATGAGAAGATACGTAGCTAAATACTGCAACTCACTGACAGAGATGCCACCCTAGAATAATGATTTGTAACAGCCTTTGAAGACCACAACATTAATATATAAGCAAGGCAGCGAATCTTCTGTATGTCAAACAAAATGCTTATCGGCCTTTCGTCTGCTTTCACATTCTGAGTTCAATTTCCACCGAGGTTAACTTTCTTGTCCTCCTTTCGGGGCCGATAAAATAAGTACCAGTCCAGTACTAGGGTCGATGCAATTGACTTACCCTCTTCTCTGAAATTGCTGACCTTGTGTCAAAATTTAAAACCAATAATGATATTTAAAAGAAATAATAGATCTAAAATAGTGAAATGATGCATTCTTATTTTGTCGACCAGATATGGATCAACAACAAACTCACCTCAGCTATTATTGAAATCAGAGTGTCGTCAATTGTATCAAACACACGCACAAACTATTTTCTCCAGTCCCCGACCAGTTCTGTTACCATCTCTTTTATAAGCATAAGAATAAAGATTTTCTTTCTAAATAAGTATCACATCATACTCTTGTGAATGAATGAAAGGCTATTCGTGACATTTATGACTCTCCAGTTTTGGAATAAAGTAAAGCTTATTCTCTTGTGGGAATGAAAATCGATTTTCTGATTTTGTTGACCGTGAAAGAATAATCGAAATAGAACAATCATTTTTGAATACACATAAGGGATCAATGACTGAAAAGACTCTGGAATATTATCACCAAATACTGTAACAATCCCGAATAGATAAGGACAATGGCGTTCTCTCGCGAATGGATTTTTAATAGGCTAAAGGAAATTAAGTTAAGCACAAACGAGGGCGCCTATTCATGGAAGCACATACTGCAAGAAATAGCACCTTAAAATCACACGTACATTAGCTTTCTGAAATAACGATCTACAGTCGTTGAAAATACAAGGATCGTGGTTGCATGGTCTGTAGTTTGCTTCCCGAAGACATGGTTCCAGGTTCAGTCCCATTGCTTGGCATCTTGGGAAGTGTTTTCTACTATAGCCTCCGGACCGGCCAAAACTTTGTGAGTAGATATAGTAGACAGAAGCTGAAAGAAGCCTGTCTTTTATGTGTGTGTGAGCGTGTGTGTGTGTGTGTGTGTGTGTGTGTGTGTGTGTGTGTGTGTGTGTGTGTGTGTCTTTGTGTCTCTCTGCCTGTCTTTTTGTCTGTGTTTCACCCTCTATCACCATTTGACTACGAGTGTTGATGTGTTGACATCCCTACAACTTCGACAAAAGAGACCGATAGAATAAGTCCTAGGCTTAAAAAAAAAGTCCTAAGGACAATTTTTCGATTATAACCCTTCATGGGAGGAGAACCCGCATGGCTGCAGTCAAATCACTGAAACAATTAAAATCAAAATAAAAGAATATCAAACACCTAGTCTGATATAATGTGGAGTGGGGATTAGGATTAGAATTTCTTTCGTCATAGAGAGGTTTGCCAGGGTTTGATAGGGGATAAAGAGTAACAACAGTAACCAAATATATGTATTCTTTATGAGATAACATCTTGTACCTCACTACACGCTTGCCAATATTTTCTACTCGCTCACTACGTAGACAGATTTGATTTATTTTAGCGGAGGAATAAATACCATTGCTCAGAGCACTAGTGATTGAAGCTTTATCTTGAGTAGCCACCAACAAATTCTGTTTTCCTCCTCCAATTCACGGTTACACTCTCGATCAGTCAGGATTATTTTCCTGTTGGTCTTTTTATATATCTGCAACTTTTCTAGCGCTTCGACATTTTTAGCACATTATCCTGATTGCTATGTTGTTGTCTTCTTTTTTTTTCTTTTCCTTTCCGATGCATAGGAACACAGACAATAGTCATAGCACCAAAAAGCAGCAGCAACGGCGGCAACAGCATGATCATCATCAACAGCTGCAGTAGCAGCTGTAGTAGTAGTAGTAGTAGTAGTAGTAGTAGTAGTAGTAGTAGTATTAGTAGTAGTAGTAGTAGTAGTGGTAGCAGCAGCAGCAGCAGCAACAGTAGTAGTAGTAGTAGTAGTAGTAGTAGTAGTAGCAACAGCAGCAGCAGCAGCAACAGTAGTAGTAGTAGTAGTAGTAGTAGTAGTATAGAGCAATTGCAGTAGTAGTAGTAGTAGTAGTAGTAGTAGTAGTAGTAGTAGTAGTATAGAGCAATTGCAGCAGTAGCAGCAACAGTAGAAAGAGCAGCAGCAGTAGAAAGAGCAGCAGCAGTAGAATGATCAGCAGCAGTAGAAAGATCAGCAGCAGTAGAAGGAGGAACAGCAGTAGAAAGAGCAGCAGTAGAAAGAGCAGCAGCAGAAAGAGCAGCAGCAGCAGTAGAAAGGGCATCACTAGTAGAAAGAACAACACTAGCAGCAGCAGTAGAAAGACCATCACTAGAGGATATCTGTAGGAATGTGATTTTTCTCAGTTCATTTACCAAGCAATGCTTGCTTACAATCGATTTTAACATATTAGAGATAAGTAAGCACAAATTAAATAAGATCTTCGCTGACCGATGATTTAACGATGGACATATGTCTAGATTTCAGTTGGTTTTAATAATCACTTTATTGTTTATTGCGATATTATATATTGTTTATTAGAAAGAGCTTTCTTTCCTTTCTTTTTTTTAATTTTTACCCTAGAGTAAAGTGTCAATTTTCTTATCGACACTAGCCTCTCTTGGCCTTCTTATTGTGTTACCATCTTGCTGATTTATAGCAAATCTCAAATGGAATATTAATGGCAAGGAAAGACTCATAAATAATTTTAATTGACGTTCATTCTATTCGTTTGCTTATTATTTTTATAATTTCATATTACTTCTTTCGACTTCCGTTGTGGAAAGTATAGATTGGTGCTTGGTTAGATGACTTTTCTTTATGCAGTATCATTCAGAAACCAGTGATGTGTATATATATATATATATTGAGAGAGAGAGAGAGAGAGAGAGAAAGAGAGAAGAGAGAGAGAGAGCTTCATTGTGAATAATTCTAGAACGTAATATATACACACAGAAACATATATATGTATGTGTCTATATATATGTGTGTATGTATGTGTGTGTGTGAGTGTGTGTGTGTTTATATGTATGTATATATATATATGTCTGTGTGTGTGTGTGTATGTATGTGTACATATATACACATGCATATATATATACATGTATATATATACACACGCAAAGCACACACATACACATACATACATGCATACATACACACACATACATATATGTGTGTGTGTGTGTGTGTGTGTGTGTGTTTGTGTATGTAAAACGTGTGAGAGCATATGTATTATATGGGTGCCATACCATATATAAAGAGAGAGAGAGAGAGAGAGAGAGAGAGAAAGTGAGTGAGAGAGAGAGTGAGAAAAGTGAGAGTGTGAGAGAAGTGAGAGAACTGAATATTCACAACAATACATTTACTATTCTTACAACTTTTACTGCGGGATATTCCGCTCATATATGCGTGTAGCAAACAAAAATAACAGTTGTACGAGGTACACGGGTGTATTTACAAATGATTACTTTTAAACTATATTAGGTATAATCAATGGTTAATTAGAATACCCATCAGATCCTTTGGAAAGGTTTAATACCACAAATGTTACGTAAATTTCAAAGATCACCAACGTATCCCATGGTCAATCAAATGTTTAGATTTAACAATCTAATAAGAAGTAAACAAGCTCTATTCATCAGATGCAAAAACTCTTTCCTCAAGACAAATGCAACAACGCTACTCCAATGTAGATTAACAATATCCCTGATATATTCAGCTGCAGATCATCGAGTCCCATATTCCAGAATCCTAATCGTCCATTTCTAATGGTTTTCTCACGAAAGCTTAATAAGTAAGAGTAATGGAGCATGCAATTTATTCATATACACGGATATCAATATTGTAGTGAATGCAATGACCTAATTATCTCTTCTCTTTCTGCATTGTATATCCATGCACTTATACAGATATAAATGATAACATATAAATATTGGGCCGTAAAACGCTTTTGGGTAGACACGCCGAACGGTTCCATGGGTAGCCTTTGACTTTTTTCTGTCTAAAAGATATTCACCACTATTATTCATAACTTTGTATGTACTACCAGATACAATTTCAAAACAATTATTCTAGGTCCTGTCGAAAATTTATATTTCCTTATTGGCCAACTTAGTAGTTTTATAACAGAACCTCCTGAATCCCTCTTATGAAATATGTAAATAATTTTTTTCTATAGAACAGAAAATTCGAGTTTGCTTTGATTTTACAACGTATATACTCTGAAATGTAGAAACAGGATTTTTCAAAGACAACATACTTGCCGTAACTTATAGTCTGAAGAGAAATTACTCGGAAAAACTAAAAAGGAAACACCGATCAGTATTTTTAGTGCATTTCATTTTAAATTAACGATAAATACCGAACGGAATATACATATTTTCCAAAATGCAACATTAAACGTAAAACCCGGTACAATAGATCCAAGGAGGAAAAATATAAACTATTGGGGACTCCAACCATCCTCTCAGGTTTAAACAGCATATCACGGATATACCCAAATTCTAAACAAGTTGGAAATATATAACAATGCTGCCAAACTCTACATTACAGAAGTGAATCACTTTGCAGGCAGAATTATATAAATATAGGAACCTATATGAAGTTATATTCACTTGTAACTTTCCTTATTGCTTAATAATGTAATTAAACAAAGTTTGCTTAGTTTATTTCTTTTGAGCACAAATATGTCTTTTTTAGAACTTTCATAAAGTCTTTAAGACAAATTCTGTTAAGGCCAGTTACACTTACAGGAATAATATAGGATTACATATATTTAATCGCAACTAAAACATTATAAACATCACGTAAACAACATAATTGGAGTTGAGCTACCCCCAAAATGTGTAAGTGTCCTTCAAATGGAAAATAGCAGTGAGAAGAATTGCTATTCAGTGAAGGTATAGGATCGATAGACTATTGATGAAAGCTTGCACTGAGTAATTGAAAAAAAACATTTAAATTAAAGTCGTATACTAGACAGATTCATTTAGGCAGAAGAATGTGTAACACTACATCCATTTCAAAATACATTTGGACACTCAAAATTAGAAAAGACATAAAATTAAACATCTAAAACGATCATGACATTCATTGCCAATTATTGGCAACTGAAAACATTCGCTAAAAAACTTGCAATAAAACAGCAAAAGAATTTCTCTTAACCCCTTCAAACAAAGCAATAAGAACTTCAAATCTCAAAATATATTTCTGCAGTTAAGAATTTGGAATAGCAAATTTCATTAATCTAACGTGAATCTTCAAAGTACTAAGGCATGAAGCACATGAAAATAGTAAAAGTTTTCTAAAAGCTTGCAGTTAATTATAAGTCATTTAGGGATAACTCGGCCCCGTCAGAAAGACAATTAAAGTATGGACTGTGTGACATTAATTGTACCAATAAATCTAACATGAAAACCAAAACGGTATGACAAACGCATGCAGACACACAAGAACATATACACACAAAACATACACACACAATTCGTTTATACATTCGTGTGCGTATATATATATATATATATATATATATATATATATATATATATACACATAGATAGATACATACACACATACATACATACATACTTACATACATATATACATACATACATGCATACGCATCATACATACAGCTATTATTGCAAACACGAGACTATATTGTTTTACAAACGTTCAGACACATGCAATACATTTTAATTACAAACTGTGCGGGTAACACGAGAGAGTTAATATAATATTAAAACATAAATATATATATAAATGTAAGTTTTAAAATAAACAGTTACGAACAGAAAACCACCCATAAAACATCACACTAGGTAAAGTTAATTTAGTACGAAATTAATTAAGTCTCTGATCAGTTTGTTACATAAATTGATCATCTGAAATGAAGCAAGTTTAATATTTACTTGTAAAAGTTTTTAAACTAAATAAACATAAAAATACATACAAACATACACTCATGCAAGCATACCATACGATACATTTCTGTGTGCGTGTGCATGTGTTTCTTTTTGTGTGGGGGGTATATATATGCGTGTGCGTACGTGTTCTGGAGTACTATCTAGATCTGTGTCTTCATGTTTTTGCATATACATATGTGCAAATTTTATATATGATATATATGTATATATATGTATATATATATATATAT
>NC_068988.1:16229062-16229752 GCF_001194135.2 Octopus bimaculoides | reverse complement strand
ACCTCCTGCACCTACACCTTAGCACTTTCATGGCGTCTGATGTGGCTTTTTAAACCAGACAGTGTTTTGAAAAAACGCCCACACAGATTGCACCTCTGATTTGCACTACCAATACCTGCAAGTAAGTTCTGCTCATTGTGGATCCTAACATGTCTTTTAAGACCCCCATTGGATTTGCAAACCCTCTGGCACACACCACATTCAAACGTGTGCACAGACATATAATCAAAATAGCTGGATGAGGTTTGTTTTCCATGGGTTCACATGTGAGATTTGAGGCCAGCCAAGGACAGACATGGTCTGTCACAGACTGTGCACACAAAAAGGTCCTTGTCTTTCACCTTCTCAGTCTTTACATTTTTCCTCAAATATCTCTTGAGCCCTGCTTGCATCATATATATATATTAATTTGTACTCCACCAGTTACGACAAGGATTCCAGTTGATTCGATCAACGGAACAGCGTGTTCATGAATGGCAGAGCACTCAACACATACGAGTACCCTTTACATAGGTCTCAGGGATATTCAACGTGACACAAAATGTGAGAAGTCTGGCCCTTTGAAATACAGATACTATTCATTTTTGCCGGTTGAGTGGACGGTAACAACGTGAAATGAAGTGTCTTGCTCAAGAACACAACGCGTATGTATGTGTATATATATATATATATATATATATATATATATAT
>NC_068988.1:16226081-16228896 GCF_001194135.2 Octopus bimaculoides | reverse complement strand
TTCAGCAACAAACATTCTCATCCAGTGAAAGATAAATATCATTTAGCAAGCATAGGATTTAAATGAGAGCTACGATATGTATATATATATATTAACCATATATTAACCATATATATATATGGTGGTTGTCTACTCCTTAAACAGAGTTTGACCACCTCCTGCACCTACACCTTAGCACTTTCATGGCGTCTGATGTGGCTTTTTAAACCAGACAGTGTTTTGAAAAAACGCCCACACAGATTGCACCTCTGATTTGCACTACCAATACCTGCAAGTAAGTTCTGCTCATTGTGGATCCTAACATGTCTTTTAAGACCCCCATTGGATTTGCAAACCCTCTGGCACACACCACATTCAAACGTGTGCACAGACTTGGGATCACGTGATTCAAAGCGACAGTATTGATCAGGGATATTACTCCTGCTATATCTAGGCAAAAATTTCTTATTAAAATATTGGTGGATAGTAGATGTGTAATTGGGGGATTGTCTAATTGTCTTATGCTTGTTTGTTTATACCGTGTACACGTGTTTATGATTTAGCTAAAGCTGATACTTCAAAATCTTTAAGTCAAGATGCGTCTCCGCCAGATGAGATAACCAAGAAAATAAAAGTTTTATGGTCAGCTGCAAATTAGAAGGCTAGTCACAAACTTAGGAAAGGAAATCATGCAGGTTTTTCCATTAAATGGTGTTTTCAACACATGGCAAGCCTAATAAGCATCCAAGCACAATCTACGAGATAAATGTTGATTTATGTGGTTTAAGGGAAGGTGGTAAAAACAGAACTACCTGCTGGTCCCAGCAAAAGTAAGCGAGAATGACAGATAAAATAGTTAACAAGAGAGAAGGATGACTTACAGAAACAGAGGAATCAGGCTAGACCCGAAGAGAAGGAAGGTTTATTAATCTTGTGCGAAGATCTAAAGAGGAAGTGTTATGACATGTAAAAAAATATCAGACGCGTTCAAAGAAGAAACAGGAGCAGACGAATGAGAGAGCAGTTCCTTAAGAACTCTTAGGGCGCTGCTAGGAAGTTGCTAACTGTGGTTAAGAGTGGCAGGCTATCATGCATTAAAGATAAACATATACAGGAGACCTGCAGAACATCTACAAGAGACCCAAAGCGAGACCAACAAGTCTCGTTCATAAATGGTTTGAAAGATCAACGAAACCAGGAATGAAACTGCTGCTTGATGATTTCAGCAGGAAAAAATAGACAACTTCATGAAGAAGGCAAGAGCGCCGAGTGTACAAGAAGGTGATGAAGTATCATATACAGTGCTCAAGTATTGTACTCAATAACGATCTAAGTTTTACCTAATATTTACATAGTTGTGGCATCAAAGCAAACTGTTTGATGGATGATCCAAGGCAGAAGGAGTTTAGTTAACAAACGAAGCTTAAACACAACTGACTGACTAATTCAAACCAATTTCGATCCTAAATGTAGATGACAAGATTTACATGGGAGTACATGACAAGAGAATAGCATATACCTGCAAGATAACGGACTGGAAGTGTCCAGAAGGCTGGAGTACCAGAGTTCTTGGGTGTGTGGAACATACAGCTTCAATCTAGGATGCGATGCACGATACGAAGACACATAAAAGTGGTTTGAACGTTTTATTGCTGGGTCTGATTACCGCTAAAGATTCTGCATCACACAGATAGTTGATGGAATCAATCGAATTCTTTTATATTCCGATGGAAGTTAAGATTCTGATGAGGAACTAGAATAAGAACTTTAGAACGCTGTTCACGACGTACATTTTCAGAACAGATGGACAACGTGTAGAACTTACTGACAGTTTCACTAAATCTGTCATTTGGGATGTGTTTGTTATGTAGAGGCTACTTGGACTCAGCAGGTTCCACATGAAAACTAGCTAAAGAGAAATCACCTAAGAAGGTATTCATGGACGACATCACAACACTAATAAGAGACTAAAAGACTATGCAATCAGTTGGATGAACTAATCTGCATTAACTAATGACTTCGTCAAGAATACCATTTAAGTCTAATGAGTCATAGTCTGACATTTGTCAAAGGTCGGCAGAAGCAAATAAGTCCAAAACAGATAGAGAAAGCATACCATGATGTATACATACATACATACTTCAGTATGTATGTATTTATGGATATATATATATATATATATATATATATATATATATATATATATATATATATATATATATATACATATGCGTATGCGTATACGTACGTACATACATACATACATAGAGATATATATCTACATAGGTGTGTGCGTGTATAAATTTGTGTATATATACATAGATATTTTATATACATATATATATATATATATATATATATTATATATATATATGTATGTATGTATGTATATGTGTATGTATGTATGTATGTATGTATGTATGTATGTATGTATGCACATACAGAAGAGACTGAAATGTAATATAAAAATTATATATGATCTGTCATTTTAAATCAAAATAAATTGCATATTTTAAATACATATGAATGAGTTTTAAGCATATAATTTACAATTGTATTTTTGCAGAAATCCATGTTATCAGGCATCCATGATACATTTCAACTGTTTTCATGTACTTCGTTTAAATACATTTATTCAAATCAAATATCTATTAATCAGAATCAGACCAACCAAGCATTTAACAGGTGATTGTTTTATTCGCAGTACTCATAGATTTTGAATATATAACATGCATACACGCACACAACCACATGTATATATTACACACACACGCATATATTTATACTACACATAAATGCATGCATATATATATATATATATATATATATATATATA
>NC_068988.1:16223590-16226071 GCF_001194135.2 Octopus bimaculoides | reverse complement strand
ATAGAGAGAGAGAGAGAGAGAGAGAGAGAGAGAGAGAGAGAGAGAGAGAGAGTACCCATCATCATTAATAAATGATGGGATTAAACGAGAAAAGGAAATAGACATACGAACATTAAGGGAAGTCAACCGAAATACTACACCAGACTTAAAAATACTCCCATACATCTCTACACAGAACCCTGGAAACAATGAAGCCTTCAATATTATCATCCAAAATCTACCCATTATCACAGAAGATAAAATAATGAACAAAATATTGGGCTCACACAAAATTATCAAGAGTAAAATGCAACCGAAATCATTGAAAAAAATATGAACCAACACCAGACTATATCATTAACGGAACCAAAAGTGAAAAAATGCGGTCGGCCTAACCGTGGCACATGCCCCCACCTTTTGGAGGGTACTCTTTAAACAAGGTGAAATATTTAAGATTAAATCAAATTTCACCTGTGCCTCGGAAAATCTAATCTCTGCCATTACCTGCTTAGGGTGCGTTAATCAATACATAGACCAGACAGGAATATCACTCCGTCGACAAACTACTCTTCACAAAGAACAAATCCGCCACCCACAATACAGACGGATACAAGTAAGTGAACACATAGAAAGGTGTGCTAGGAACTTTAATTCTAAATTCCTAATTTTCCCCTTCTATCCCTGTTCACAGAACACTTCAGTACAGCAAAGAATGAACAAAGAGGCAGCTTTCATCAATATATTTCACTCACAACTTCACATGAACACATAACATAATACAGAACACTATTTACCTTGCCAATAATACCAATAACTCCAATACACCATTCATATTACAGTAACTGCACCATATTCAAAAATACATTCCTCCCTTACACATAATATTTTTACTCAGGGATTAGTAGACCCAATACAGTTTGGTAATCGGTGCGCATTCAAAGCCAGTGAACAGTAATTGACGAAACCGGTATGACTTTGAATCTTTTTAACAATTCATAATAATGACATTTATTCCTCTTAATTCTACCTCAGTACATCTAATTGTATAAATTAATCGTTACTTTTCATAAAAAAAACCTTTATATTTTGATATCCAATGTGCATTTTCGCTTTTTCCTTCTTACTTTCCTCATATATTTTCCACGTGTAGTTTCTATTTTCTTTTTGAACCATATTTCTATTACACACGTATATATATACACACATACATTTGCGTGTGTGCGTGCGTCTGTGCATTGTGCATGTAAGCAGTCTGTATGTATACATGCATGTATATAAGTTGGCATCTATATACATACTGTACTTACTATTCATTAATTGTAGCATTTGTAGTTGTAGTAGTAATTGTTGTTGCTTCTGCTGTTGTTGTTGTTATTTTTGCTTATGCTGTTGTTCTTCAAGTTGTAGCTGCTGCTGTTGTATCTGCTTTCAATTGCTGTTGCTGCTGCTTTTGAAACTCGAGCAAACCGGCCAACAAATTTTCCATAATTTTACGATATTTCTTTTTCCGTACGATTTGCACAAAACAAAAACTTTCGTGGGTTTGTTAATGTCTTGTCGCATTTGTTGTAATATTTATTGTCGAATTTTTAGAACGTCCACTCTGGTATAGCAGCATATTTAGTAAAACAGGTAAGACCACGACTATTTATGACCATCTATTTCGTACTCACTTTCTATACTGACCGACGTCACCGTATTTATAGCGACTATCACATACCACTCGCCACGTGGGAGAGTGTACCATTATTACTATTATCCCCACAATACTCTCTGGTTTTATACTCTACCAGCATGGACTTTTTTTTCATCTCTGTCGTGGTCATTTATATAAATTTCATATCAAGTACTGGGGTTGATGACATCGACTAGCCCTCTTCAACAAATTTGAGACCTTGTTACAATATGAGAAAAAATATAACGTAGAAATCTTGCACGTTAATTTGGCAAACTTTTGTGCTGTCTCGTGGCATATTTTACCTTTTTTCTGAGTTCATATTTTTCTGGAATGCTATATGTAATCAGTCGTGGTTTTTGTATGGTTTTGCGGGGTTCAGAGTTTTTCGAACATTCGGAACACATCTCTAGCTTGAGATTAGCTTCTACAACTTCTATTCACTTATATGGGAAGCCTTGAGAAGAAATGAGGAAACAAAACAAAAAAAGCATAGTCTACGTGCACAACTCTCTCTTTTTGCTCGAAGTATTATAAGGCCGAGAAATTTACGGATCAAAATGACTTTATCTGTAACCATGAAAATTTCAGAAGGTATCAAGCTAAATAACGGTTCAAAGCCTGACCAGAATACTAAAACATTGCAAGCTGGACTGTTTGTAACCTTTGCAATTCTGATATGTCCATAGGAACGTCAAGTCTATTAAAAAATATGTGTGTGTGTTTATGGGACTGTGTGTATGTATATAGATATGTGCTTACGTATATACATATATATATATATATACATATACATACATACATATACATAAATATATATATATATA
>NC_068988.1:16222651-16223417 GCF_001194135.2 Octopus bimaculoides | reverse complement strand
ATACATGTATATCATTATGGACTCACCTGTCGTTATCTCTTATCTCTTGCAGTGACACAGATAGAAATAGTGTTGTCTACCGATGTTTTGGGGTTGAAATGATTTGTAAATCGCAGGGAGGTAAACAAAATAAATTATATAACCGTGCAGCATAAGATGTACACTTATATCACTGGATTAAGTGCATTGACCACCCACATTAACGTGGTAGTCTTTGTGATTAGCATAGGGTACCTAGCATATATATGTAAGTATATGTAAGTGTGTCTGACTGTGTGTGCGTGTGCACGTGTGCGAGCGCGTGTGTATTCCACAAATGCCAGCTCTGAAGAATGCAGAGTTATATAATTGGAGTGTTACGTAACACTCCGTTGAAAACCTAGTGCGAAACCGTTTGGTAAAATCGGGCGTTATGGATATAGAACGCTGCACACTTCGATTGATATGAAAATATATATATATAAATGTACGTATGTATGCATATATGTATGCATGCGTGTATGTAAGCATGCATGTATGTATGTATGTATGTATGTATGTATGTGTTTATGTATGTGTAAATGTATATATGGTACAACTAAAGGTAATTACATATTCCTTTATCGTAGTAAATTCGCTTTACAATTCTTTTCGACAGTCATTATATGTTCGTTCATTGATCGGTTTACTCAATCGGGCCATTGAGTAATTGAGCAAATATTGAAAGACCTTAAAGATTCGAATATTCTGATCCAAAACAAAGCAGAACAATGATAAATGAAGGATA
>NC_068988.1:16221272-16222499 GCF_001194135.2 Octopus bimaculoides | reverse complement strand
TTTACTCAATCGGGCCATTGAGTAATTGAGCAAATATTGAAAGACCTTAAAGAAATAATGCTATCTTCAATCGATTCGAATATTCTGATCCAAAACAAAGCAGAACAATGATAAATGAAGGATACTGCCATTGGTATATATATATATGTATGTATGTAAATACATACATATATATGTATACATATGTATGTGTGTATGTGTATGTACGTGCGTGCACGTATATGTGTATATGCATTAATGTATAAACATATACACACTTATAGACAGAGAGGCACTTGTCTTATCGAGCTGAGAACATTTTCGCTGCGGAGTCAACATCTTACTCCGCCACCCCGTCACCTACCGTACTGCATGTCTTCTGTAACTGAATCCATTAACTATTTTTTCCACCACTGGAAACTGAACATCTGATGTATCGTGTTCTTCAGCTTATGAGGGTCGGAATTGATCTCCTATTTTCCTTAGAGAAATCTTTTAAAAATTCATCAATGTTCGTATAAATTATTCTGTCTACCTCTGATACTACTGCTTAACTATGGTATAGCACAAACAATAACACGCGTGCAACAACCAGTAATCATACAAAACATGTTGTTTTTTCCTATTTTTAAAAAATAGTAACATCATATAAATCCGAATTTGAAAACATGATTTATTACGTAAATATGACAACGCAATGAGGTGTAGAAGAGGACATGAGAATTTACAACTTGCTTGCATTTTCCAGAATAATTATCGATAGAATTGAAGTTATTCCAACTGGGATTCAAGACTAGGACACGGCTCGCTATTTTCCACGACTTCCCTGAAAAAAGAAAAAAGAAAAATACGCTGCGTTAAACAGAAGTTTGTAAACATGCCAAATCCTTTGCTTTCTAAATCGCTTTAAGAACATTGGTTCAAGCTATTTCCATTCCGTGTAATAAAATCCGAAACTGTACACATCACTAGTTTCTGTCATTGAGAGTTTGACAAATTGAATAATGTGCCTCTTATTTTACCGTTCATCACTTGAGTTGTTTTTTTTTACCCCATGTATATGTGTATATGTGTATGTGTGTGTGTGTATAAATGTACATACATTCATACATATATGTACTTATATTTTTATCTGTCTATCTATTTCCCTCTCTCCCTCTTTGTTTCTCCCTCTCACTCTCTCTCTCTTTCTCTCTCTCTCTCTCTGTATATATATATATATATATATATATATATATATATATATAT
>NC_068988.1:16219701-16220970 GCF_001194135.2 Octopus bimaculoides | reverse complement strand
ATATATATATATATATATATGTGTGTGTGTGTGTATATATATATATATATATATATATATATATATATACATACTCAAGCGTGTGTGTATGTGTGGTGAGTAGGTGCTTTAGTGTAGGTGTGCATAACTGTATTATTTTGCGAATTTCCCTATATAAATATACCATTACAATCGGTCAAGCATAGGAAAACTTGAAAACCTTTTTGCAAATTCATACGTATAGATACGAATATCATAGCTAAAATACATCTAAAAAAAAATTCATATGCTTCTCAGTGAACACAATAAAACACATTCCATATTGTTGAGAATCGAAATATCTAAAAAAAATTACATAGATGCACTCATTCAAGCATTTACATGCCCACATATGTCGCCATATATAACGTAAAAGTCAATAGACATCACATTATATTCAAAGGTATGACAGATATATATGCATGATTCACAAATTTATATTCAGAGAATTCACTTGCATTGGAATTTTAGGAATTGGTTATTATTGTTTATTTATAACTACATTGTATAAGCATCTCTGAAGTGTTTTATGAAAACTTTTAACTTTATTTTTATCCATTGTTTAAATGATTAACTCGTAGTTTAGTATATTTCGATAAAGCTAATATATGTTAACGATAGCGTTATATGTATGCCATATACATGTAAGCTGTATTGCGGAATTTATAAATATTTTCAAAGGTAAGACATAAATGACATAAAGTTGGTGAATTTGTAACATTTTATTTTGTGTTAAAGAATGTATTTCTGTCAAATGGTGCGACAGAGGTTTTCTGTTTGGATTAAATTTGAATAATAAATAATGCAAAGCTTGGGGGGTTAGATTTAGGCGTGCCTGTAATGACACAGAATAGAATAGTGTGCAGCGATCCACGTTTGTGTTGCAGGCATTACTCTCTCTATATATATATATAACACTCACACACACACACACACACACACACACACACATACACACACACATATATATTCCAGGTTCTGTCTCCCAAGTATATTCACAAGGCTTTGGTTACACCAAGGTTATAGTAAGGGACGTTTGCTGTAGGTGCCACCCAGTAGGACTGAACCTGTTGATACTGAACCATGTGGTTGGGTAGCAAACTTCTTACAACACAGCCACTCCTAAACCCTTATACAGACACACACGCACAGGATGGTACAAATAAACATATAAAACTCCTTAGGTGTGATGTACAGAATATGTATATATATATATATATATATATATATATATATATATATTTATACTTA
>NC_068988.1:16216464-16219292 GCF_001194135.2 Octopus bimaculoides | reverse complement strand
TATATATATATATATATATATATATATATATTATAGAAATAACAAGTAAGATACTTTCAGTGCCACTTATAGACGCCTTGAACCGAACTGAATAAAGCTATAAATTCTGGTAGAAATCGTTCGCCAGAAACTGTACAGAAGCGTGCCTTGTGTGTGTAGGGGTGGATATTGATACGAGTGCCAACAGCAATTCATTAATTGCGTTCTTCTGTTCCAAATTACAAAATCCTTTTATACAATATCATACATTTCCGAGTGATAATGATCACACTTCCAGTGCTAATAACATAGTGGAAAGCATGTTCTATAATTAACCAATGGAGTGCATAATGGTTATTACATTTGTATAAGGTAGTCGTTAGATATCTTTTTCTTTACCTGAATGTATATACGCATTCTGAGAATTTTTTTTTTAAATTTTTTACAGAATTTTTAGTAAACTTTAAGCAGTATCTTGTTTTGCTGTTATTTCCAATAGTGAAAGACCTTATCGCGATAAGTTACTGCCTCGGAAATATATATATACCGTAGAGACGATGGACACAATATTGAAGAGAAGAGTTCTGCATCTTTTGACTGAAATGAAGCCCACGTTAAATAATTTCTGGTACCAATCTTGTAATCTCCATGATCTTTGGGGAATACTATATATAACGTTCAGAAAACTACAGGAAGGCTTATACTATATAATATTTCATTTTTGTTCTTCGTTGATGTCATTTCGTACAGATAAATGAGAATATTTCTTTTATAAGTTTAACAAAATTTTGCAATACTTTTCTGTCCTCCTATCACATAAACATACACAGATATATAAATATATACATGCATTAATAGTAATGTGTGTGTCTCTGTCAATTTGTTTGGATCTATGTATGTGTGTGCGTATAATTAAGATTCAGTTGAATTAGGTACTTAACTTGGGGCACCTTGGTAGTTCTGTATAATCTGCAAGCGCCAACAATATTATTTGAATATTGAATATCAATAGTTCTTGTAGGGGTATTTGTACCTAATATTCTTGTCGTGTATATAGACAAGGCAACCCGGATAAATGAAAATATCCGCTCCTGGTACTTCAGACATGTACTTTTTATAAAGGTGTTTTCTCTTGTATTTCCGAAATACAGATTCCAATTTAGGTGAACAGAATTTAAATAAGTAACAAAGATGTACAGGTGTCAATTCATTAACAGCCTTTCGATTGGTTAATGATAACATTACATCAATTTGAAAGGAACCGTTCTCGCCAGGTGAACGCATAGACTTCAGATATAAAGGATAAATCATTTTTTAACAAATTTACATCAATAATGGAAACAATGGAAATATTTTGGTTTCCATCATCGATGTAAATTTTTTTTTAATGGTTTATACTTTAGCTCTGAAATCTATGTGTTCATATTGACGAGAACTGTTTCTTTCAAACTGATATTATGTTTTCATTAATCAATTAAATGGAGCCGCTTGAAATGGCCGTAAGGAATTGACACTTAGAGAGTGAAGTGGGGGAATCAACATAGACGTGAGATATACAGGGATATTATATCTGCAGTTCCATTATTTTGGCAGAATGGTATATATAAGAAATCTTATATATATATACCGTTCTGCCTAAATAACGGAACTACAGTTACAATATCCCTGCATACATCACGTCCATGTTGATTCCTCCACTTCACTCGCTATTTCATATCTTATCAAGAATAACTATTGCTTAACCATTTTCTTACATTTGAGTTACCAGTGTTCTATACGGAAAGTTTGTCTGACGAGGAGATAATACTGTTAATACAAAGGAAGATGAGAATCCAGAAAAAGCTATTCCATCACCTCCGCTTAAATTGTTTGGAAAGGTTATTGCTAAAGGATTGGCAATTGTGCAGGAATGTCTGCAAGTTTTTTTTTTTTCTCTGATAACAATCAGAATTAAAAGCGTAACATGATAACCATAAGACACATTTACGAGCTCACTTTCTACTTATATTTATTTACTATGGTGAAGACACATGGATCAGTGGTTAGAGCGTCGGACTCCCAATTATGAGGTAGTGAGTTCGATTCTCGGACCGGGATGTGTGATGTGTTTTTGAGCAAGACACTTTATTTCACGTTGCTGCAGTTCACGCAGCTGTGGAAAAAAGTTGCGATGTGACTAGTGCCAAACTGTATCAGAATTTGCCTTTCCCTTGGATAACATTTGTGGATAAGGGAGGAGCAGCTGGTATGCATGAGCGACAGCTGGTCTTCCATAAACAACTTTGCTCGGACTTGTGCCTTGGAGGGTTACTTTTAGGTGCAATGCCATGGTCATTCATGACCGAAGACGTGGGGTCTTTATGTATGTGTCTTTATTCTATTGTGCATGTTTAGAATTTGATTTCTCATGTATAAAATTGATCGTCTTACTCGTATGATGTTATTTTCTAAAAAATACTTTGCAACAGATAATCCCTTTATAGCATGAAAATTAACGGGAAAATTAATTTCGTGCATTATAGTAATTATTCTTTTGAAACACGTTACGAGATTAGTTTGTGTCATTGCTGTATCATATCCCCTTTTGTATTATTCTAAAGTTTCATCGCTAGATTCCTTTCTTTTTGGCAAGATATCCGCGCTAGTACTTTTGTTGATCAAATTTGTCTCCATAGTTTCTACACATATGTATGGATATATACAAGAATATGTACCTATGTAAAATCATACACATATACGTATATGTCTGCGTGTTTGTACCTCGTATATTTGTATATTTGTATGTATATGTGAGTGCTAGTGTATGCGTAAGTATATATATATATATATATATATATATATATATATAT
>NC_068988.1:16211915-16216255 GCF_001194135.2 Octopus bimaculoides | reverse complement strand
TGTGTGTGTGTGTGTGTGTGTGTAAGCATTAAGTTTTTGAATGTGTGTCACTATGAATGTATGGGTATAAACATTACACTGGTTTGAATCGGTACATACTTATTGGTCTATTATGTTGAATTAATTAGGTGTACATACGTGATTTTACATAATTAGTATTCGTAGCTTCATCTGTCACTTGTAAATGCTGGTTTTATTGTCCGTCTTTTTATAGATCAAACAAATACTAATGTTCCTAATCTGTTCTCATACCATAAAATTATATTTCGAAATTGACCATATGATTATATTACGAATGGTGTTTGTTTTTTTAAAGAACACAGAAATTTTGAAATCATTTTCTTATGGAAACGTTAGAAATTAGTAGTATACAGCGTAACTACCTAAAGAAGCCTAGCTAATCAAGTCACTGCCACTAATGGCATAAATAAATCCGATTCACGAATTCGTGACAGTTTAAGAGGGTGCTTGGTCGGTGTGTAAATCTCAGCTCCGGATTAAAATTACACCGGCTTATATTTCATTTTCTTTCCAAACAGATGTTTTAGAAGAGGCTCCGTGCATAATGTTAGTTAAATCCTATAGATATATTGAAGTCTCTCACAAATACATCTGTAATATATTGATTGACCAAGTGGCCAAGGATGCATTATATATGCAAATGGGTCAATTCGATTTACTTAAACCCATAATGGTTTTAAAAGCAATCACCCCATAGACAATTAAAGAATTAATGGTTGACGAAATACCAACGCAAGACTGAATCTAGTCTGGCTATATTTCAATCTTAATTCTATAATTTAGATGCCGATTATATTACAAGGGGAATCATTTCCATTAATTCAGTATATAATACTAAGGATATCGCCAAGATCTGCTGTAGAGGTAAAATTATTCTACCGCACAGTCAGACACCATCTCTTCAGCCCTCTTCACTTCAGCCCCAATAGCCAAAGGTTGTTTATAGTCATAAATCCTTATGCAGTGAACTTTGTTCCTGATGATTAAAAGAAAACATATAAATGTTACTCACCACGCCTAGTTTGGAGTTCAAGGTCATTTCTTATCATACTTATGCCTCATTTCATTTATGCCCATACTTGTATATAACTTTGAAGAATTTAATATAACTTCCATGATAATCCTTTGTACCATAAGCATATAGCATGACATTTTGGGGGAAGGGGATTACTTGATCACGCCGATCCCAGTGCTGAACTGGTACTTTATTTAATCGACGCCGAAAGGGTGAAAATCAAAGTCAACGTCGGCAGAATTTGAACTCAGAACATAAAACTAAATGAAATGACGCTAAGAATGTTTGTATACCGTAACAGCTCACCACCTTACTGCTACTGCTACTACTACTACTACTACTAATAATAATAATAATAATAATAATAATAATAATAATAATAATAATAATAATAATAATAATAATAATAATACGGTGGTTCTCATGGCTTCTTATCTTAATTGATTGGAGATGCTATCATGTACATTGTTTTGTCTTATGCTTTAGCCATACCAGTCGTGACTTACAGTTTCAATATCATTAACTGGTCAGTTACTGAAATATGTAATCTTGATAGAAAAATACGAAAACTGTTGACAATGCATAGAATGCACCACCCTAAGGCAGATATAGAACGACTTTATCTGCCAAGAAAAGAGGGAGGCAATGGACTTTTACAACTGGCATTAGCAATGAAGGTTGCTGCAACTGGTCTAGACACCTACCTGAAAAACTCTGACTGGACGTTAAAACTTGTCTGGACGTTAAAACTTGTCTCAAAACATAAAAACAAGAAAGCATCATACTCAGTAACAAAATAGGAAAAGTAATATCTGTGAATTCCGAGTACAACAAATTCCAGAATTATAAGTACGAGAAACAAGCGCAGAAAAAGCTAAGCTCATGAAAAGAATCCATACTGAAACTGCTGCCTTAGATATTCTGACTGATAAATGGTAAGAAAAATCTCTCAATGGCAAATACCCAAGGAGAGCGAATAATGCCCTTACCCATCAATGCCCTTACCCATCAATGGCTAATGGCCTCTGGCTTAAAATCAGAAACAGATGGGGTTATCATAGCAGCCCAAGATCAATGCCTACCTACAAGGAACTACCAGGCCAACATATTAAAGAACGGCAGCTCCCCAAAATGTCGTGTCTGTCAACAACAAAATGAGACAATTGATCATTTTGTCTCCATGTGCAGTTTTCTTACACCTACAGAGTATCTCAACAGGCATGATAGAGCTGCACAATATATTCACTGGGTAATTTGTAAAAACTTGGACTTACCCCATGATAAAAACTGGTGAGAACACAAACCACCCCCAATGCTTGAAAATAGTCACATCTCACTCCTCTGGAACTTCACCATTCAAACGGACAGAAAGATAGCTGCAAATATGCCAGACATCATACTGAAACATTTTAGACAAAAGCATGCCTCCTCATTGATATAACTGTCCCAATCGATATAAATCTGCCAAGACCTGCCAAAAACTGAGCAAGTATAAAGATCTTGAAATAGAAATTAACAAAATGTGGAACCTGAAGACTAAAACAATACCTGTTGTCATAGGTGCCCTAGGAATGATAACAAAAGGGGCTGATTGCTACCTAGCTCAGATACCAGGAAACCCCAAATTGGCAGAAATTCAAAAGATAGTGCTCATGGGAACTGCCCATCTTCTGCATAAAATACTGTCTATGTAATCTCAAATTTTAAAACAAACACATAAGTTTCATATGGTTTCTTAAACATTCTCTAAATTAATACTATGTACAAAACCAAATACATGGCACCTTAGACATAACACCAACATGAACTAACTTGTAGTTTCTTGAGGTCTCTGGGTGAGACTTGGAGCCAACGTTTACCAATGAAAGTCAATGCCAGCTGTTAATCCTTTCAACAGTTGTCACATTGTGGATGTTCCCTGGGTAACGGTTGAACGTCCCGAGAGGGTGTCTATGTCAAATTGCTATATGATAGTTAACAGAAAGCAATTAGTAAAACGTGGTACATAAAACTAAATTTTTGTTACTTACGACTGACAATTGTAGCTTTGAATTTACATCCATGTATGCATACATACATGGGTGTAAGAACACTATTTTGACTAGTGCCTCCAAGAGTAGGGGTGGAGAGGTAGGGAGAATTGCACACACGTGCTGAAACTGACAGACGTTAAAGTGTGTTCATCAAAGAGGTAAATGGAGACGGAATGTTATTCATTGATTTGTTGTACTGCACACAGATACGTACACATATACACGTGAAGCGCTAGCACATACACATGCAATTGTCCCAACACACTTATACATATACACATAGACAAATACACTTATATGCAATTACGCTCACACACACATACAGACACGCACACATACAGACACACACACAGCCTACTCTCATGAAGAGTTTCGAAAAGTTCACATGCCTTTTCACTATCCAGAGTAAAACGGTTCTTATTCTATTGATATGCCAACGAAAGTAACTCTCAGTTAAACGTTCCATTGTGACGACATGTTTAATTTGAATATCACGTTTCACGCTTTTGTACGTATGCACAGAATTGGTGAATTCTTGAATCTAGTTTCTAAAGAATCTATCGAATTGTAAAAGCAGAAGTTAAATAGAATGAAAGAAATTTATTTCATTTATGAGTTCATTTAAAGAATCTCTGCTTTGTTCAAATATGACAGCTTAATTCAACCAGTGAGCTAATTACGTCATTCTAGCCCGGCAGCGAAGCAGAGTCAAAAGTGAAACAACGATAACAGTCAGAACAACGGTAACGACGGCGAGAATAAGAGCAACAACAAAAACAACAGCAATTACAATAACAGCAACACTAACAACAATAATGATTACGAAGACAGCGTCAGTTAAGATTCAAAGTGTAACACAAAATATCGATTCATATTTTGAAACCTGCATGTAACAACGACGAGGCAAAAGAAGAAGCACTGAAAATAGATCGATGAAAACTTCATCGTCATCACACGTAACACAATCAGCGGAGATAAAAGACACACAAACCCATTATATATATATATATATATATATATGATAAATAAATGTCAAAAAAGGATAAAACTCTTTTACAAGAATTTTATCAAGAAGCCAGTGTGTAAAAGAATTCATTAGGGAAATATCTATTCCCAAGAATATAATTATTCGCTTATATTTATATAAAGGGCATTATTATAGAAAAATAATAACGCCACACAGTGGACTTCTCAAAAAATAACCACATTTAGTACCTATGCGAGGAAAAAACAACCAACAGAAGATGACCAACTTTCTTTTAAAATAGACT
>NC_068988.1:16210894-16211436 GCF_001194135.2 Octopus bimaculoides | reverse complement strand
ATATATATATATTTATATATATACGTAGATATTATATAATAGACTAATAGACTAACCTTATTGAGGCTTCCAACAAGGCTGACAAAAAACGAGGCTCAATCCAGGTCACACACCACACTTAGTGCTATCTA
Source organism: Octopus bimaculoides (assembly GCF_001194135.2). Classification (NCBI taxonomy): domain Eukaryota; kingdom Metazoa; phylum Mollusca; class Cephalopoda; order Octopoda; family Octopodidae; genus Octopus; species Octopus bimaculoides. The sequence continues at coordinate 16,211,305 of NC_068988.1, read as the reverse complement.
TCTTTCTATCTACCTAACGAACTATCTAACTATGCACATATCAATCCCTCTACAAATCTATATTCATAGCTACCTATCTGTCTCTCTGTCTATCTATGTACACACATTGCATGTTGAACCGTTAATCTCTTTTTCTTTTTCGCTCTCCGTATTTTTCTCATTTTCTTTCCGTTAATTCTTTCTGTCAAAGGCTCCAAACGTAAAATACTTTTCCATTTTCTTCGAGCGTTAAACTAATACACCTGTTTGTTGTCCCTACACCTGTCTTCGTCATTTGTTTTCTGTAAATTTGAACTATATATATATATATATATATATATGTATATGTATCTATGTGTATATATATATACATATATACATATATACATATATATATATATACATATATACGTGTGTATATATATATATATA
>NC_068988.1:16209389-16210694 GCF_001194135.2 Octopus bimaculoides | reverse complement strand
ATTTAAGTATTTTATCTGACCAAATTCATCCTATGGTGGCGGAACTGTTTCCAGGGGAAAACTCAATCTTTCAGGATGGTAATGTACCAATTCACACAGCTAAACTTGTTACTGAATAGCACGAGGAACATTCTAGTGAAGTTGAACATCTTATCTGGCCACCACAGTCCCCAGATCTCAATATTATTGAACATTTATGGTGCATTTCAGAAGAACATATAAGGAGTCGATATCCTCCACTCACTACAAGAACTAGAGACTGTTTTAGCTGAAGAATGAACCAAAATTCCTTTGGAAACAATTCAAACTTTGTACGAGTCCATACCTCGTAGAATCCAAGCTGTAATTCCTGCCAAAGGCGGTCTAACCCCATATTAAAATAAATTTGTTTGAAATTTTAAGGTGTTTCTATTATTTTGTCCAACCTCTGTAGACAGGTAGATAGATAGATAGACAGATAGATAGATGAGTATGTTTACATTTATGCATATGAATGTAAGTGCATGTATGTATCTATGCATGCATGCTTGCATCAATGTATGTATGTATGTATGCATTCATGCATGCATGTATGTATGCATGTAACTGTTTTTGCATGAGTGTGTCTCTATCTGTACTTTTCCATATAATGTACGTTAACTTTCTTAAACGTATGATGTGGTTGTTTTCTTGTTAGAGATGAAAAGACGTATTTCACAGGAAGGAACATTCACCAAGTCAGTCAATTGAATGATACTGCAGTACAACCAGAAGCCAAAGAGAATGTTATTTATGCGAATATTTATATCAGTGAACATTCTAAGAAAATCGTGGTTTAGAACCTTTGTGAATATGTTTTAGTTTATTCTTAAACAATGAGTTCAAGGCGAATTTTGTTTTCAATAAAGCCTTTCAAATATTTATTACGGTAGAGGAATTATGAATATTTTATTTAAAATATGTGTTAAAGAATCAGAAATGTATTTAAACAAAATACCATTTGTTGTCTCTAGCTCTATCTTCGTCTATATCTATTTCTGTGTCTGTCTTTTCCTCTTTATATATGAATGTTGGTATGCACGTATCTAGCTTTCGTACGCACATACTCACTCACAGACAAATATACACCTACATACACATCACACAACAGACAATTCTTTATGTGCCATAACAAATCTAAAATAAAGGGAAATTTACCAAAAAGATTCTTTGGCCAAGGAGGCAAACTTACACACACATGTACATATATATATATATATATATATAGATAGATAGATAGATAGATAGATATATATATATATATATATATATATATATATATATATA
>NC_068988.1:16207514-16209274 GCF_001194135.2 Octopus bimaculoides | reverse complement strand
GCAGGCGTGACTATGTGCTAAGAATCTTGCTTCAGAACCACATGGTTCCGAGTTCAGTGCCACTGCGTGGCACCTTGGGCAACTGTCTTCTACAATAGCCGCGGGCCGACCAAAACTCTGAGTGAATTTGGTAGACGGAAACTGAAAGAAGCCTGTTGTATATGTGTGTGTGTGTGTGTGTGTGTGTGCTTGTGATTTTGTTCCCCATCATCGCTTGACAACAGATGTTGGTGTGTTTAGATCCTCGTAACAAAGGTGGCGCTCCAGCTTGGCCGCAGTCAAATTACTGAAACAAATAAAAGAATAAAAGAAAGAAATGTACATATACATGCATACGTACAGATGTAAATGTATGTGTGGACGTATATATATAAATATGTATATAGAGATGGGTATGTGGAGGGAGAGGGAGAGATAGACGAAATAAACCGTATAATTAATTAAATTTATTACACATTTTAAAACCTCTGAAGACTATTTATAAAAACTGAATAACTTATGAATAACACTAATTCTCAATGAATTGTAATTTATATGCGCAGATCCTAGAGCAAAATTTCTATATCTCGCGCTACAGAAAATATGTAAACACATTGTCACAGGCAATGGTCCTCCGTCTGTTTCAGTGACAAGTGCTTAAGTGAATCACCTGTTCATTGAATTACCGTGTAGATAATACTCCAGTGATGTGTATGTCTTTAATGAAGGATACACTAGGATACTCAATTGGAGTGAGTGTAGTATAGTGTGACGAGTTAGGATCTTTAAATTACAAGAATTCGTCCTAAGAGCTTCCTTACCGTTTCCGCTTACTTAGTGTCATTTACAAAGCTTTATAATTATACAATCAGAAAAGGCTTTAACGATGTGTTTAGTTTTTTTATTATCTGGACTATCGACCTTTGATAGAACTTTCTATAATGCCATCTTCTACAAAGCATAAAAGACTTTAGACATGTCTATCAACGAAAGATAGATGTTGGATGATAAAGAATTCATATTGATTGTCTCTTGTTAAATTTGATAGCCATTTACAGGATATAATGTATTAAATTTATATGGGTTGGTTATATATGAAACTTGACTTTCTAACTCTCCTTAAAGGACAATCGAAAGTACGGCGAAAATTTGTATTTACTGTCAATATCCCCTCTTTCCCTATATGTGCCACTCTCTCTCCTTGCGTTTCTCCGTGTCTCTTTCTCCCCTCCCAAACTCCTTATGTACACACATATAACAAGTTTACCGGGTGGTCAGTGCGGAAATAAAAACCTCATTGGTAAATTTCACAAAATATTTTATAAGCATATACATAATTATAACAAGGGATCGGCTTTACGCCTCACCACGCACTGCAAGAAATAGACGCTAAAGCTCCTATGGTCACCTTAAAATCTCCGAGAATAACACACTATAGGGTAAAACCGATCCCTCGCTATAATTATGTATATAATTATAAAATTTTATATATATATATATGTATGTATATATATATATATACATATATATATATACATATATGTGTGTGTATGCGTGTGTGTGTATGTATGTATGTATGTATGTTTGTATGTGTGTGTGCATGTATATACAGCTATATATATATGTATGTGTTTCTATGTACATATATATGTATATATTTATATGTCTATCTATATATGCATATGTAAAGATGCATGCGTGAATATGTGTGCGTGACTGTGTGTGATTCTGTGTGTGCGCGTGTGTTTGTATGTGCGTCTATGTGTTTGTATTTATGTATG
>NC_068988.1:16202883-16205570 GCF_001194135.2 Octopus bimaculoides | reverse complement strand
ATATATATATATATATATATATATATATATATATATATATACATATACATATACATACATACATAATGCATACACACATACCTTCATACATGCATTCATACACATATACACATAGATACATACATATATGCATACATGCACACATGCATGCATAAATAAATACATGCAAGTATGCATGTATTCATCTGTCCATCCATACACGCATACATGCTCATAGACATATGTGTTTGTTGCTCGCTTAGTCAATTTGACTGTATATCTGTTGGCTTTAAATGTATTTTTCTTAGCATTTACGTATATATATGTCCGTATATCTGTATATCAACATATATACGTGTGCATTCACATAAGGAATCCAGTTCAGTAGACGAATAACTTCCAAGGTATTGACAATTTGATTATAACTTGCAAGGTTTTTCTTTAAGCCATTTTACGACAGCACAATCGTTTTACTCATTGGCTGAGACCAAATGTTATATTTATTTGCTTTATTTGCTCTCGTCTATGTAATTTAGTTTGAGAATATATTATGACCCGATATAATGAGCTTTAATGACCCATTATTAATATTACTCATTCACCAGATCGTTTTGTTTTTTCGGCTTCCTTGGTATCTGTATTAATAATGGATGCCTGTCTGGTTTAAATCATGACATATGAAGGGTTCGTATATCAATATAAGTTTACTCGGCCAGTTTAATTCTCATCATTTCTAACGAAAGAAAAAAAAATCACTTTAAAAGAAAGAAAAAATGCATTAGCCAAATATTTGTTGAAGCCAACTTCGATTAACGTCAATTATGTAATTATGTGAGTTATTTTGCTACAAAGTTTTGGTGTTAAATATAATTATATGTCTCGTGAGGCCATTTAATGCCACTGAATTATGGAATTATGAATGTTTAAGGGTGATGTTTAATTACAGGAACTAAGAAATAAGAAGTAAATCTGATAGTGTAACTTCACTCTGCTCTTCAACATTGCACCTAATTGCTTGTGATGATCATATATCTCTGGCTTGTATGCGTATCTTTGTGCGAGAACGTTACATGTGAGTAAAGATGTGACTAAGGATGTTTATGTAAGGATGTTTATCGTTATTGGTATTTAGTCGTCCAAGCACGAGAGGAAGTACCTATAGCCTGCAGCCTTTTCAGTTCTGTTTACATTATGCTGTTCCATGAAGTTCGGGTTACGCTGGAACTTCTTCGGGCAAAACGGAGGACTGAGAAATTTACTGTGAGATACTTTTCTGGGACGCAGGATTAGGAAAAATTGTAAAACGGTGTTGTTGGATATCAAGTGGATGAGAAACAGCACAAATAAGCGTAAGATTGCGTTTTAATGCTGTATCTAAGTTGCCATGTCCACCTTGGAGAAGATATAAAAGTTTTTGCTCAAAAAATAACGATCATCTGATTTGAAATTAGTGTTGCTTGCGTAAGATCGTAGAAGATTGGTGTCATCCGAATAGAAGTGTGAGTGGACATATGAGTGGAATTAGACATTTTCAATGAAGGAGGAAATGTGGAAATGAATCTGTAAACTCGGGTGATTGACAGAATGTTACACGAAGAAAGTTACTTCGACTCACACTGAGAGACTGCTGTCAAAAGGAAAATGTTTAACGCAACGGATAATTTTTTAGCTTTTATTGTAGTCCTCGGAAGTAAAAAGCCAGAGGTGCATTATGAAAGTTGTCCTGTTGAAATAACTCCATGGTAATTAGTATGTCACTCACTCTCGAATGCGACTCGATGGTATAAACTTGCTTAATCGTATAGAGATTAAGCAAGTTCAAATACATTTAGAGAATTCATCTGTGTGTTAAGTATAGTAAAGTAGAGTAAAAGAAAACGGTCTGTGTGGTAAGCATTTACTATGTATGTGTAATATTGATTTGTTCATAATGTATTCATTGAATGTAACGTTTTAAACACCTAATATGGTTTAGGATTCAGATAATTAGTAGTGAACATCTCGGCAGAAAACAAGGCAACTACCTGTGAGAACTTGGAAGCTGCACAATGAATGAAAAAAATCTACTCAACTTATATGAAAATGATCATAGTCAATCTTTAGGTCACACATTGAGACCTGGTTCGATTCCAGTATAATGTAGCAGTATCGGTTTTAATTTTAGTTCGGCAGTTAAGCTTATACATATCTGTTATGAAATATAATTTATTCTCCCTTTACTAGTGTTCCTGTTGCTACATTTCCGCTTTAGAGATGCAATGGCGTGCTTTATAAAGCACTTGGACACATGCAGCACAATCCATTACTTTGTCATGTATTTCTGAATTAAAGTTCCTCATGTTAATCAAGCATACACCAACTGTACAAGTGAAATGAGGAAACATTTAATATTATTCATTTTATATTTGCAAAGAAGTTCTTCAGAAATATATTGTCAATGATTACAAATTTGTTTCATAGTGAAACGTTTGTATGTGTTAGTTGAGTATAGTATTTCCGTTGCTAATGAAAATAACTACGGATATTAAAATACGTAAGAAGACATGAAAGGGATCGTAACTATATGATATTTTCAGCTGGTTATAATTGATGAAGTTACCTTGTCGCACTTAGTTGCAAAACATCAAGATTATACAGCAGTGAACTGAAGTGATTGTAACAAAATTTAGGGCAAGGATTTGAAAATAACTTTGAAAACACAACAAAGT
>NC_068988.1:16195525-16202709 GCF_001194135.2 Octopus bimaculoides | reverse complement strand
ATGTTTACTGTATTGAAAGTTATTATTATTATTATTATTATTATTATTATTATTATTATTATTATTATTATTATTATCATTATTATTATTATTATTATTATTATTATTATTATTATTATTATCATTATTATTATTATTATTATTATTATTATTGTGCTGGCAAAGTCGTTAGCACACTGGACCAAATAATTAGCGGTGTCGCTACGTTGTGAGTTCAAATTCCGCCGAGGTCGACTCTACCTTTCATCCTTTCAGGGATAATAAATTAAGTACCAGTGAAACACTATGGTCGATGTAATCGACTATTCCCCTCCCAACGAATTTCAGTCCTTGTGCCTTCAGTAGGATTGATTACTATCATTATTATTACTTTTTACATGAAAACACCTGCAGTCTTTCTGAATATCTCGTTTATCAATATATAAGGATACTTCGAAAGTTCCATTTCACCAAAATTGCCCAATCGTGTACATATTTCAAATTTGTTCCTCGTTCAATTACAAAATAGTCTTCTAACATAGTCACGGAAAAAAATTAGATTTTCTGTCTGAAAATGAATTAACTAAAAACTTCCTACTATAGTTATTACTGCCGTGGTAGTATGTTATCTATTACCTTTTTGCAATTGACACTATATTTTGTTAGATTTTACTGAGAACATACCATTTTGTGTGATACTAAAAATTGTACCGAAGCCTTCGTGTTTTCGGTCATTAGAAAAGGAACTACTTTACTGACACGCAGCTGATATATCTCGAACTAAGAGAGTTTAAACTTCTTAAGTATAGATGTAATGGGATCAATGGAGTTAATGCATTAACCAAAATACATTTCTAAACATATTCGGACAAAATATCACGAACATGGTTAAACGTAAATATACAAACAACACACAAGGAAATACAAATCTTGGTATGCAACTATCCACAAAATATCCGCATATGCATACACATGCAATCAGACCTGTCCATACATAAATTCACACACACACACACACACACACACACACACAGGTTTATATATATACGTATGTATATATGTATGTATGTATGTATATATGTATGTATATGTATGCCTATACGCATATATACATACATACATATATATATATATATATATATATATATATATATATATATATATATATATATATATATATATATATATATATATATATATATATATATATATATATATATATATATATATATATATACATATGTACATATGTATGTATACATATGCATACACACATGCATACACACATGCATAAACACATACTTGAACAAACAGCAGTAGATATCGGCACTCAGTCGCACACGCATTCACAGAGACGCACACATACGCATACGAACTACTGGAATGGACAAAAATCGATAGTTAGCGACTTCTAAAAGCCCCCTGTCGCAATTGTCTTCTCATGCTGATCGAATTTCTAAAGAAACCGGTTTAACATTAAACGTGATCCCCCAAAATAGAAAAGTAAGGAATATATTGGAGTGATTTAAATACATTAGTCAAGCCTGTAAACATCTTCATGACCTTTGCTTGTTATTGTCGTCCGTGCAACTTTTACAGCGTCTAAATCATTCGAAAATAAATGTGGTAAAACAGCTGCTCTTATAGGCGATAATAACATGTTTAATAATAATAATAATAATAATAATAATAATAATAATAATAATAATAATAATAATAATAATAATAATAATAATAATAACAACAAGAAAAAGAAGAAGAAGAAGAACAACAACAATAACACCAACAACGATGATGTGGGTAACTTTAATGACAAGGAACCACATTCGAATGCAGCGAAAATATTACAAGTACTTATTTCATTCCCTTCAAAACAAAATAGCATTCCTTCCACAGATGTTAGTTAGAAGATAACATTGTAGATATTCCTTTCATCTTAGAAACTTGGCTGATTTCAAATAAATATTTTCATATAGATGTGCAGCACTAAGTCACTGGCTTGATCTTCTTAATCACCCCTTTCATTCAGCCTCTCAAAAATTAGACACTACGGTAACCCCAAGATGAATAATTTTAAACCCAAGGCGATGTTTTATAAAAATGCTTTACGTCATTTGAACATGGCGGTTGTATTAGCTTTGTCATTACTTTTCTCCCTTTTTCAGCATACGGCCGTAAATAAGACCCGTTTCACAGCGCCGCACCATGAGCCTCAGCGCTTCTTTATCTTTCGCTATTCCTCAATTCATATTCTGTCTCTGCTGATAATCTGCAACTAAGTGGTCTTCCTGCTAAGTTGTCTTCCTGCTCTTCTAGAGGAGGAAGACCAACCATTCCAGACAGAACAGTAAAATACGTAAATCTTTTCAAAAGTTGAAAATGTGAATTTTTTGTGGTCTTCATTCCAGCGATAGAGCTTGGTATCTTTAGTAGAAACCAACTCCTTTCGTACAGAAAGATTCAACGTAATTATAGATAGAATTCATACGTACAACCCTACATACATACATACTTGCAAATCCCATAAATTAGAGAAAACCAGTAACTTTCAAAGAAATAGTAGCTTCCTTGCTATATTTTGTAGCAGGAGACAGCCACAACATTCATGACCAACAAGAGAGATAAGGAAGCATCAGGCCTTCGGTAATGTCCATTGAAACAACCTGGTGTTGAAAATGTCACCTGTGTCATCATCTGCTGTCGAAATGTGTCCGCAAGGTATTGCTTTCTCACATGACACGACATTGACACTGAAGCCGTCTATAATGCTAAACGCAGGTAATATTGTTCAGACGGTGATATGAAAGACACTCCGGAACCAGAATGTAACCACGCCTTCAAAACTAAATCTCTCTATCATAATAGCCAATCGGTTGGTTTATTGATTTCTCCAATGGAGATACAAAGAGTTGTAACATGAGATGTGAAGAATGAGTGCACATAACAGGCGTCATGGCAGTCAGTGAGGTCTTGAAATCTAGAATTTTTATTTCCAGGTAAGAGGGATAGCCGATTACATCGACCCCAGTACTTGATTGACACTTATTTTATCGACCTCAAAAGGATGAAAGGCATAGTTAACCTCGGTGGAATTTGAACTTAGAACGTAAAAACGTACGAAAGACCGATACGCATTTTGATCGACGTGTTAACGCTTCTTTCAGCTCGGCAATTTAATAATAAACATTTCTACTATTTGCACAAGGCCTGACGTTTTTAGGGAAAGTGGATAGTCGATTATACTAATCACAGTACTTGATTGGTATTTATTTTATCGACTACGAAAGGATGAAAGGCAAAGTGGACTACGATGGAATTTGAGTTTTTAACGTAAAGACGGAGGAAAAGTCACTCCACATTTGACCGACTTGTAAACGCTTCTGCTACTTCGTCGCCTTATGTATATATGTATATATATGTGTGTGTGTGTGTATGTGTGTGTGTGTGTGTGTGTGTGTGTGTGCGTGTGTGTGTGTATGTGTGTTCCAAAATCTTTAATACTAAAAACAAACAAATAATCAAAGAAGTTGATCAAGCACTTGGGAAGCTGATACGACAACACTGAGAATAGTAGAGAAAGTGACCTCGAAGTGATTGATCAGCTCATTTACTCAGCTGCCAATGTTGCAACTCAGAAATGCGGTATTAAAATTAGAGATAGACAAAGAGCATTGTACACAACCTGCATGGACGGAAAGAATAAACCGGCAAATAATCCAACTAAGAGCAGATATACTTTTTCTACTTGAAGCAAGCAAATGGAAAACTAATAAACCCAACAAACTAAGAATATTTGCTAAACATGACCTTTACAAGAAAATAAAGGTTATACAGTTTGAAATCCTCAAACAAAAACTACAATTAAAAACCAGACGACTGGCAAGATACAAAATACGCTAGCATTCCATAGACAAGACATGCTACTCAAGGAGAATACGAAAAACCTCTACAGGAAACTGGGGGAGGGGGGGATACCATTATTGTGAAAACACCTCCTCCCTAGCAGTAATCTGAAGACATTTGGAAAAAAAACATTTGGAGTAATCCAAAGGAGTTTAATCAGAATGCAAATTGGGTCAGGGACATAGAAGTGGCCAAGCCCACCTCAAATATCAAGAATGGCAGGATATAACAGCTGCAGAAATGAAAGCGGCGCTCGCTGAGTCAAAGAAATTGAAATCCACAGGTATAGACAAGATTCCGAATTTTTGGCTAAACTCTTTAATGAGCACTCACTACAACTTAGATGTAGCACTCAATGAAGTCATGTCCAACCCTGCGAAAGCCCCAAAGTGGCTTGCCGAAGGGATTATATATCTCTTACCAAAACGAGAAGGAACTACTACCCACCCCCACCAAAAATACAGACCCAATAACATGCCTCACCACCGAATATAAACTATTAACATCTATATAATAGCGAATAGAGCATATGAATTCTTGAACAACAGCAAGTTATTTCCAGTGGAACAAAAGAGATGTAAAAGGAGTTCATATGGGTGTAAGGACCAATTACTGATTGATAAATTGGTCATTGAAAATTGTAAATCAAAACGTAGAAACCTTAGCACCGATTGGATAGATTACAAGAGGGTTTTAGACAGTGTCCACCATGCATGGATCATCAAGGCCCCGGAAATTTAGGAAAGAGCTCCAACAGTTATGAACTTTTTAAGTTAACAGTAAGAATGACCGAAGACACCCAAATACTGACAGACATACCATTGCTTCTCCTGATTTAGAAATTAACAATCAGACAGAAAGACCAACGAAATCCAGATAGTGACAAACCTATCACTGATGCAAAAAACATCAAACAAGAAGCAAAGAAGGCTTGCATGAATAATATCGAAGACAACTGGAGAGCAAACTCCTGCTTGGAAAATAACCTAACCGCCTGTCCAAGCCAGATATTGATCAAAATCTAACACACCAATGGTTAAAAGGGACAGGCATGAAAGGGGAAACAGAAGGTTTTGTTATTACAACGCAAGATCAGAGTTTAAATACTAGAAACTACCATGGAAACGTCCTTAAAGACGGATCTGATCCCTCGTGCAGAATTTGCGGAAAATTCACTGAGATAATTGATCGTATTGTTTCTGGCTGCCCAGTCTTTGCTGAAAAGGAGTACATCATAAGACACGACAGACTAGAGCAGTACATCCACTGGAATGTTTGTAAATACTACAAAATTAAATCCCATAATAAATGGTACAGCCACCATCCAGAGGATGTAGTAAATGGTGAGGGCGTCACCATCGTTTAGAACTTCCCAATACAAACAGACAGAAAAATTGACTGCAATCGACCAGACATTGTGACCAAGGACTACAAAAGAGGAACTTGTCTGTTAATAGATATGTCTATCCCACAAAATCAAAATATCTCAAGAAAAGAAAACGTAAAACTTCCTCATTATAAAGATCTGCAACTTGAAATTACCAAAAAAATAATAAAACGCCCTGATGCAGTGCCAGGCAGTGTCTTTCGTGGTTTCTGCTCTTAACTGATTGGAAGTGTTATCATGTACAGTTTTGTTTTGATATAAAAGATCGGCCAGAGCAAATATTCTGCTCAATATCACAGGTGTACAGTGTAATACACTTCAGATGTCGAATTGTTGCTGAGCAGCATGAAATGAAGGGTTTTCCTCAATAAATCAATGCATCACCCGGTCAGCGAATCGAAACCACAATCGCAAGATCGAGAGTTGAATCTAAACCACTAGGCTACGTGCTACACAAGTACATACATAGATACATGCATACGTAGACATACAAACATACATACACATATTCATACATACATATACGCACATGCATACACATACATACATATGCATACATACATACACACATATATACATACATACAAACACAAACATACGTATAAACTCAAAGCTCTGCTTGTTGACAGATAAGTATAGAATTAGATATATAGACACAAATTTGTGTTGAAATATAGAAACATAGGTGGGGAACGTAATAGATAAGACGACCGTTAAATAAAATGGTAAACTGTAAGTATCTATGTGTAAGGTAATATACGCATGTGCACGTGTATGTGTATGTATATAAATATGTATGCATGTATATGTGTGTATATATATATATATATATATATATATATATATATATATATATATATTGCATATGTAGTATATACCTCATATACGTACGTATGTCTGTAAATCAGCAGAGAGTCAGCAAACACAGCTGCAGTTCCTGGCATGGACAATGCAAGAAACCATTTGAAGCATGATCTATTTTGAGGTTAATACTAATCTGATGCTGGCATCTCAATTATAAAAGATCATTTTAAAGAAATTTCTTGCTATTGTTACATTTTCTTTTATATTTTAATACTGTCAGGGTGATAAGTCAAACTTTATTTCACTTTATGGACATCATGGGAGTGTAGCGAATATTTTGGAATTCGTTTGGATATTGTTGCTATTGATGTCGTTAATAATCTGTTTGTCGTTGTTGTTGCTCTGTTTGTTGTTTCTTTTTTTTATGGTGTGGTAGTTGTAATCTCTCTGTGTGCATGAGATACAAAATGGAAACAAAGATACAAACATACATGCGCACATGCATATATGTATGCATGGATATTCATACACATACAGAAAATAAGAGGAAGTTTTGTTACGAGTTCGGGTGGAATATCTAAGTTTACTGCATTCTTCACAGTTCACTACAAAATGAGTTCAAATCCCATGAAAGTCATCATTTACTTTTCAACAATCAGGCTGCCAAATAAAGTAAGAGTCCCATACTAAAATTAATTCTCTCTCTTTCTTTTCCGTTTTACATACTTGAACCTATCTCTTTTCCTTCTCCCTCTCTCCCTCTCTCTCTCTCTTTCTTTCTGCTGTGATCATTCTGTGAGTGAGATTAGCTGCTCAAGTTTCACGTCTTTGCGACAGGTTGCATGTCACGACGGTGCTCCATGACTTCATTAGTTACCCGTATTAGTTACTTGCTTCTTCAATAAAGTTAATATATGGCAGTCCCCATTCGTTTTGCGTATATGATACGTGCATATATATATATATATATAAACAATAGGAGAGAGCGGTATGCTAAAAATAGACGTCAAACCGTCTTACCACGAAATCTGACCACTGGTGGAAATTGATATTGTTTAATAATATTTAATATTAATTTCTACTCTAATTATATATATATATATATATATAT
>NC_068988.1:16192344-16195400 GCF_001194135.2 Octopus bimaculoides | reverse complement strand
ATTCGGCTCAGCAGCTCTCAGCATGAGAACATGGTTACATAACGAAGACAGTTAAAAAGACAAATGAATATCCGAGAGAATAGTGGCGTTAATAATTTTATCGTGTTTGCTATTAAAATTATGAGCTGTCTGAAAATGGTGGAATGTCAGAATTGTAATTATGTTGACCACAATGCCTCACGGTTACGGTTCTTTTCGTCTGAGATCGAATCCAACTGAAATCAACTTTGCCCAACGTCTTTCTAGAGTCATTTAAATGAAGTACCACGGAAGAGCTGATGTCGACTTGAATGATTACACTCTCTTTTATATGTGGCATGATTCCAGCGTTACAAATCAATAGTATAGATTATCTAGAATTGTTAATTTGGCTATTTTTACTTTGGACATCGACTGTTTGGTCTTAATGACGTCATTGTAGATATTACTAATACTATTGTTCAGGCAAGATATCACTTAAACTTCCTAATTTCTCTTTGTTGATATCATGATATAACACTTAGATTTCATTTTATTATTCTAATGACAAGTGTAACTGTTATGGCTTCTGTCAGTTTGATGGTATTACTGCTTAGGCAGTGAGCTCAGTCGTATTACTGCTAAGGCAGTGAGAATCGTTAGAGCGCCGAACAAAATACTTAGCGGCATTTCTTCCAGCTTTATCATGTTTAAGTTCAAATGTCACCGGTGTCAACTTTGCCTGTCATCCTTTCGATGTCGGAAAAATGAGAACCAGTTAAGCACTGAGAGCTATGAAATTGACAAATCCCACCCAACCAAATTTCAGGCTTTGTGCCAACAGCAGAAATAATTCTTTCTATTTTAACTAACGACGGATTGACAGATTTGTTAGAGCGTCGAATACCTTATATTTGATCTGGCTCTTTATACTACGAATTCAACTTTCAGTGCTGTGGTCAGCTTTGTCTTTCTTTCCTGTAGGTTTGATAAAATAAAGCATCATTATATTACTAGGATCAATTTCCCTGACTAAGATATTTCTCTTGAAACTGTAGCCTCCATGTCTAACTTTGAAAGTTATTACTATTATTGGTAAGGCAATGGGTTGACAGAAACATAAGAGCGTTTCAAAGAGGCCTTTAGGTATTTCTTCGAGCTTTTTATCACCCTAGTTCAAATTTGAGCACCGAAGACAGCTTCACCTTCCAACATTTCGGTATGAGAAAAGTAAAAAAGCAGTCAAAAACTGCAGTTGGTTTAACCGACTAAAATCTTCCTCCAAAAATTTCCAGTGTTGTGCCTGATGTAGAAACCATTATTACCACTACACTGCCGCAATTATGGATAAGTGTTAAGAACGTTGCTTCCCAACCACATGGTTTTGGTTTCCGTCCCACTGCATGGCACCTTGAGCTAGAAACTTTTACTAGAGCCCTGGGTTGAACAGAGCCTTATGAGTGAATTTGGTAAACGGAAACTGGAAAACAAAGCACGTCGTGTATATAGTGGTGCTGGTGTGTTCATGCCTCGTTATCAAGCAGTTCGGCAAAGGAAACCGATAAAATAACTACCAGATTAAAAACAAAGGACTCGCCTCAATTCTTTTGACTAAAATTCATCAAGGCGGTGCCCCAGAAACAAGTAAAAGATAAAATGGACTGTCTTTACTTTATTGTTGTTATTGTTGTTTTCCCTGGGGTCAAACCTGGTCAATTAAACCCCTCATCAAATGCCCTTCAACCATGAACATCGCCAATTTTATCCCAATAAACTTTATGTAAGATTGCATAATATATACGATGTAATGTTTTTGTTAACGGGATATGAAGTGAATTAAAGGATATTTTGACAGCTTTATTGAGTAGGTTTAGCTACAATTTAACCTTTTCTGTTAGATTCAACAAGAAGGTAGCTATTTCAAATAGGTTTGCTTAATATGTTTGTTGTTGATAATTTTATGACGGATTAAGTCAGTCAACTGGCAAAACCGTTAGCACATCGGATAAACTGCTTTGCGACGTTGCATGTCTTTACCTTCTGAGTTTAGATTCTGCCGAGGTCGACTTTGCGTTTCATCGTTTCGGGGTCGTTAAAATAAATGCCAATTTCAAATTGAGATCTTTGTAATCGCTAGTCCCCTTCGCCAACATTTCACACCTTGGGTTTGTAATAAAAGAAGATATTCTATTACCGATTAGAGCAGTAGCTTAGTTCAACCGTTAGCACGTCGGTCAAGATGCTGAGCAGCATTTCGTCCGTCTTTTATATTCTTAGTTCACATCACCCCGTGGTCGAATTTGCTTTCATCCTTGAAGAAATAAATACCAGTCGCACACCGGTGTCGATATAATCGACTAGCCCCCTCCCACCCCTCCCCTAATATATCAAGCATTGTGTTTATAATAAAATGGATATTCTATCACCGATTAAGGCAGCAAGCTGGTAGAACTGCTAGCACGCCGTACAAGATGTTTAGTGACATTTCATCCGTTTTGTATTCGGATTTCAAATACCTGCCGATGTCGACTTTGCCTTTAGTCCTTTCGGGGTCAATAGAATAACTATCAGTCGAACACTGGGGTAGATCTAATCGACTAACTCACTCCCCATAAATTTCAGGCCTTGTACCTACCTTTAAAGAATATTTTATTACCGATTGTTATAATTCTAATTGTTGCTACAGCTTTGTTGCACAGTTATTTTGTATTTTGGTATTAATATCGAAAAAGCTGAGGTGTTGAATATACTATAACGCTGTTGAAATTATTCTGTATCCAAGCAGTATTGATATTGTTCTACTGCTGGTGTTTATTTCGTCTTTATTATTAGTTGGTTCAGCCGTAGCTTTCTTTTGTTATCCTTCACTTGTTTTCCTTTTTATTATTTCTTTTTATTCATTTATTGTTATTGGTATTATGTTTAGGAATCTACACAGTACACTTAAATATTAGATTTATCAATATACTATTTATAAATTGCTTATGGTAACCACGTATGTGATATCTGTATGTAGTTAACAATGCGTTTAAACAAAGGCTAAGGTTTTACAAAGTTTTCGAGACGATATCACCGTTCCTGAATGCATAGGATACATA
>NC_068988.1:16184844-16187344 GCF_001194135.2 Octopus bimaculoides | reverse complement strand
GAAATATTGCAAGGCATTTTGTTCGGTGCAGTTTGCTACTACCACTGAGATCTGCACCGCGGTCGGCTTCACCTGGGCTCGCGCCCGCAGTTTTCATGAATGCAGCGGCGTTCTCCTACTCGACCAGGCATCGGAAAGTCTCCTTAGCAAACAAAACAATTGTCTTAAAATAACCGTATCGAAAATAAGTGATGATGACGATGATGATGATGATGATGATGATGATGATGATGATGTGGAGGAGAGGGGGACGAGGAAGACGGGGAGAAAGAAGAGAAGGAAGTAGATGGGGAGAAAAAAACAAAATCAAAACAAGATATTAATATATTTTGGGAGCAAGAATAGTAGTTATAATGAAAATGGGCAAATCCAAGGAGGGAAACAAAATAGAAACGAGAATGAGGAGTGATTAGAATAAAGATGGAAAAACAAAACGAGGCACCGTTAATCCTGAGATCAAGGTCGGCTTTGCTTCAGAAATATATGAGAGTAACTCACATAAATTTTCATTGTAATATAATGATAAATGTTATATGAAAAGATTAATATTAGTCAAGGCTGAAAATTAAGATGAAAAACAATGAAAAACTTAAACAAAGCAAAATAAATGTTTGTAATAAACACCAGGAAAACAATGTGTTGGCCCGAAAGTAGGATAAACAGACGTCAACCACACACGAATACATGCATATACGTATGGATACGCACGTACGCACGTACAAACACATACACACATACATACATACATACATACATACATACATACATACATACATACATACATACATACGTGTATACATACACATAAATACACATAGATATGTGTGTGTGTGTGTGTGTGTGTGTGTGTGTGTGTGTGTGTGTGTGTGTGTGTGTGTGTGTGTGTGTGTGTGTGTGTGTAGATACATACATACATAGAGAAACCAGACAAATAAACCAGGCAGATAGGCAGACAGATAGGCAGGCAGACAGATAGGCAAGCAGGCAGACAGATAGGCAGGCAGACAGATAGGCAGGCAGACAGACAGATTGATAGACATTCAGAGAGACAGACAAGAAGACAGACAAGATAGACAAGCAGACAGAAAGCTAGCAAGCTAAATAGATAGATAGATAGATAGATAGATAGATAGATAGATAGATAGATAGATAGATAGATAGATAGATAGATAGATAGATATGAGCTGATATGGATAATTAGTTCATATAATATATGGATTACGTCATCTCACTCATATTCCATAGAAGATTATGGCAGAATTATGCAATTCGTGAAGCTGAAACTGTCTCTGCCTAACTTATTAAACGCAAAGCTATGCCTGCGTCTGTAACATACTTATAACAAAATATTTAATGATAAATACTGGGAGGGGAAAATATAATAATACTCACACATACTCTGACCCAGGCACACAAAATCACATAAAAATTAATACCAACCTTTAGCCTAAATTTCGTTTCTGATAAGGTGATAAAATTTTAGGGATGTATTTTAGACTAAAATATGCAAAAAGAACAAGAAAAGCTCACTGAAAATCATTGCAGTGCACCAGATGAAGTATATGTGTGCGTTTTATTACAGAATGCTGTTGGCACTCCGTCTCTTACGACGTCGGGGATTCCAGTTGATCCGATCAACGGAACAGCCTGCTCGTGAAATTAACGTGCAAGTGGCTGAGGACTCCACAGACATGTGTACCCTTAACGTAGTTCTCGGGATATTCAGCGTGACACAGTGTGACAATGCTGGCCCTTTTGAATTACAGGCACAACAGTAACAGGAAGTAAGAGTGAGAGAAAGTTGTGGTGAAAGAGTACAGCAGGGTTCGCCACCATCCGTTGCCGGAGCTTTGTGGTGCTTTAGGTGTTTTCGCTCAATAAACACTCACAACGCCCGATCTGGGAATCGAAACCGCGATCCTATGACCGCGAGTCCGCTGCCCTAACCACTGGACCATTGCGCCTCCATTACAGAATGTATATTACCATATACTCTCCTCAAAAGCTATTTCCATGACAAACATTTTGACATGAGAGGGTTTTATCAAGTTGAATATAATATTTATACCCATATTTTACATTACGAGTAGCTATATATACCTATTCGTTTTCATGGAGAGATTCTCATTCTTTTACTCCACTTGACGAGTATTAAAGTGCTTAGAACTAAGTTTCGTAGTGGAAGCCGTACTACGAGATAATTTCCTTTACGTTGTGTATCAGTGATCGGCACTTCTGTAGGTTTTCACTGAAAATATTGTTTCTATCTGATTCACGGTTATATGTATAATTGTCTAATTGGCTCAAAAATTTGGCGATAAATACATCCACTTCAATGCACTTGATTTGATGTATCGTGTGACGTACGTATGTGTGATTGTATTATTGATCATGTGTGTGTGTGTATATATATGTATATATGTATCTATTATGTGTGTGCATATATATGTTAATATAGATCTACATACACTTATATATATGTATATATATATGTATATAT
>NC_068988.1:16182493-16184041 GCF_001194135.2 Octopus bimaculoides | reverse complement strand
ATATATATATATATATATATGGGAGAATGTACGAAAAAAACAACACACGAGGACAGGTGGTGTAAACAACAAAAGGATGTATTAGTATGACGCTCGGGAATACGGAATGTCTTTAATATATATATATATATATATATATATACTGCTGTGTCTGAATGGAAATTTATATGCACAAGTCAAGTTTTGCAACAACACTACAACACTTATTCAAAAATGACATCGCTTAAATGGCAGCCATTTCGGCTTAGCACGTCCGCTTTCTTTCCAAAACCTGAAACGTTTACATGGACCGATTCTCATTCTTTTACTCCACTTGACGAGTATTTCCCTATTGATGTTCACCTTCAGTTGCACAAGCTTCTCCGGTTTGTTGATATAAACGCTCTCTTTCAGGTATCCCCACAAGAAAGTCTGGAGACCGTGAAGGACGTTCAAACTAGACCTCACATATGATTCCAGCAAGATAAAACAACTACTCATACCGCGAGAGAAACACTTCAGTTGCTCCGGCTGTGGTGTGGAGAAAGAAAAATCTCCCGCTACGGCAATGTCAACTGGCCTTCATGTTCCCCAGACTTGACCAACCCGGATTTGACTAGTGCATATTAATTTCAATTATGCCCTTTATATCTTATGAAAATTTCTTGCACTTATTTGTAACGTTAAGGAAGTTATTAGAAAGTGAAACCCATTACCGACGTTTGGGACACGTTGTATATATATATATATATATATATATATATATATATATATATATATATACGTACATATATATGTGTGTGCGCGTCTGTATATATATTTACATATATACATATACATATATATCGATGCATTACCAAGAGTAATAAAAATTAAATATCCAACAACATCATGGTGTTTGTAGTGATCACTAGTGATAGTGACGTTCGCCGCCATTCCTCTTCTCATACGGCCTCACAATCAACACGGAGACCAACGTCAAGTGCCTGGATGAGGTAGTGCTGTCCTGAGTCAAGGGAATGGTTGTTAGAGGACCTTATGTCTGGTAGTAGAATTCTGCACCATGTGACACAAGCAGGAGAACTCAGTGATGGCTGTCTGATAATTTCTGCGAACGCATCACCCCTAACAATTGGTCATCTAACTCCCCAGACTGCAACTCACCGGATTATCATGTGTGGGGCGCAGTTGAGAAAGAGACCAACAAAACTCTTTATAACACCAAAGATGAACTGACGGCAAGTCTTATGACAGCGTTCACACACTTAAACAACGAGGCCGACCAGAAGTGTTGTAGGATATTCCGAATTTATTCGGAGGCCGTGGTTGAAGTCAATGGCGAATTTATTGAATAAATTTACTGTTAGTATTTCAAGATATTTTTATGTAATTTTGGTAAAAAATATCTGTTAAAGTTAAATGTCAGTGTTATTTTCATTTTTGCGTACTTTAGAGACGACAGTTTATTCACCGCACTGTGTATATATATTATATGTACACAACCTTATATATGTATATATACATACATACATACATAAATATATATATATATATATATATATGTGTGTG